>NW_012115910.1:5908830-5988865 GCF_000951035.1 Colobus angolensis palliatus
GTTTTCCATAATGGTTGAACTAGTTTACAATCCCACCAACAGTGTAAAAGTGTTCCTATTTCTCCACATCCTCTCCAACACTTGTTGTTTCCTGAATATAACCAGATGGTGTTGGTATTTCCAATTATAGCTATTGTGCTAATGTAGTTCTTCACTGAAGATGATCCATACAGCGGCTGGCATTCACTCCGTAACCACTGATCTGTGAATGTATAGTTATTGGTCCATATTAGTAGGGTTGATCAAAAGCAGTTTGCCTTTGCATGAGTGACCCAGTAGTATATTTTCAATGTCTTACTTCGAGGCTGTATTAACTGTCAAAACTCTGATAAAATACCATCTTTAAGAACGTTGTTTTCCTGATGTTCTGTAAAGCTTCATGTTTGTGCACTGTACTAATAGCATTACACTAATGGGAAATGGTGAGCAGGAGGTGGTGAGTACCATTAATAACCTAGTGTGACACATGTATCCTACAATGTGAGGGAGAAAAAACATACGCACACCAAACACGTTTACTGACCAGTCATTGGTGAGAAGTTTTTAAACATGCAGTATTCTGTGGCATGCCACCTTATACTCCTTATTAAGAAAGAGGCACAGCACTAGGCATCTTTGCGTTTTGAGGCAGAATGTATGATACTTGGAGAATAAATCTCTGAAACCTTTCCTGGATGACTCACCAGGCTTTCACTTTTGAGTGAGACCCAGAGCAAGAGATAATTTTGCACCAAAGTCAGACCCTGATCCAAGCTGCTTGCCAAGCTGTGATCACATCTAAGGTATTATATATCTATATGATATACAACATATATATAGTTTATCATATATCATATATATAATGCATGATACGTAGCTATCATATGTAGCTTATCATGTCTGATAGTGCTAGAGGTATCCATAGGGGATAAAGGTGCCCTCTGATATTTAGTGAGGGTAAGCTATGCTGATTAATGTCCAGGAAAGATTGTCAGGAAGCCATGCACCTCCCGGGGTGTCTCCTTGTATTTTCTCCTGAGTTATAACAGTGAATGGTATTAGGTTGGGTTATTAGGTTGGTGCAAAAGTAATTGCGGTTTTGCTGTCTCTTTTAATGGCAAACACTGCAATTACTTTTGCACCAACCTATTATATTAGACCAGGCTCAAAACAAAAAGCTCCCCCGGGAATCCAATTAACACTGTATCTCAAGATAAGCCAAGTTGACTAAATTACTAGCCAAGGTTTAGTGAAATATAAAATGGGTATTTTAGGAAGGATACAATAAATGCCATTTAGGGTGCTAGAACATGTTTAGCAGCAGGGACTGTAGCTTATGTCATTTACCTGTTTGCATTGAATATTTGCAGAGATTGTAGCTATCACCTCAAACTGGACTCTGCAGTGGATTGCACTTGTATCTCAGAAGAGTAAGAGCATCTTGTTATCACAATTGAGGCCGAATAAATTAGTATGGGAGTTGGATGCAAGCTGTGGAATGACTAGAAATATGTTCGGTCTTTGCAACACTGCTCCAATGCCTTGCTCTATGCATCTTTTCTATTTGGCTGCTCCTGAGTTATATCTTTTACTATAAAGAGTAATAGTAAGGAAACTTTTCTGGAGTTTTTAAGCCATTCTATCACATTATCAAACTTGAAAGAGTATGGAGGGAATCCTCCAACACTGTAGCCAGGTTAGACGGAAGAATGGGTAATCTGGGGACTCTATACTCTATATATAAGCGAGGTTGGTCTTGTGGGACTGAGAGCCTAAACCTGTGGAGCCTGACACCAACTTTGTATAGTTTATGTCAGAATTGAATGAATTTATAGGACACCCATTTGGTATCCAGAGAGTTTGAAAACTGGTGGGTATAAGGGAAAAAAAAATCACACATTTGGTGTCAGAAGTATTGGGAATAAAATAGCTCAAATGCAAGGCAGGAGCAGATCTGAATGACCAAGATATGGACTGTGTCAGATAACCCTTCTGCACCATTTGAGAGTCCCAGTCTGACTTGCCTTTATTCCCACCACTACTGCTCTGTGTGGGCATCAGTCAGCTTCATCACATCTCTGCCTGTGCCATGTGGATTCTGCCCCATGATCTAGGGCTTCTTGATTGACACCAAAGCATGGGAAGCTATGGAAATTCTCTCTGAGTCTGTGTATGCATGAACCTGAAATGTGGGGCAGTTATGAGGTGGAGATGGGAGACAGTACACAAGCCATTTATCCTCTTTGGAGACAAATGGTCATGAGATGCATTTCATAGCCTTTTCAGATAAGGCAAAGGGATTAAAGCCATCAGTCACTCATATGACAATCAACAATAACTCTTAATTTCATGAATTCCTTCTCACAGCCTATTTTGTTTTCCCATCCCTCTCTCTTGCTCTCTGAGATTACATTTCCTAATTAAGTAACACGCATAAGTCTTTGTCTAAGATTCTGTTTTACAGAAAAAAACAACCTAATAAAAAGTCTGTAATTTATTGTTAAATAAAATAAGTCAAGTGTTTTTTATTACATAGTGCATTTTCACTATGGAGAAATAGCCAAATATAAACCCACACACTTACACTCACAGGAAGAGACAGAGAGAAGAGAGAGAGAAAGAGAAAGAGAGACAGAGGGAGAGAGACAGAGGGAAATACAGATACAGAAACAAGTACAGAAACGTATGTTCCCAGATTTTATAATGTTGCCAGATTTTATTTCAAATGGTTAATGTTTTTCCTAAAGAGAGCAGGCTGATTTATGGAGGAATTTAAAAAATGTTTAAACATTTCTGTATAGTTAGAGTACTTTGATAAATGAAGGCATTTCTTGGTAAACCATGAAAAAAACAAACAAAGCCATATGGCTTAGCTTTTTAGCACAAAATTGAACATAGTAAGCTAGAGATTATCATATAAATTTGGGATAATACGTATTTGGATATGTGGATTGAAATATCCTTAATCCAGAGAGGCATGATGAGGAAGAGGCTATTTCCTGATTATATTCTTTTTCTTGAAAACTGAACTAAATAATTTATATTTATTCTTTCATTTTTGTCTCACTACTACCCTGTGGTGTAAGAGTCACAATATCCATTCTATAGATAGTGAACTTGTGTTTGAAGAAGGTGAGCTAAATTGGCAAGCCATTGTTCACATATGGAAGAGGGGAGCTGTAGACACGACAGTTTCTAGTACTGCATCCAGTTTCATTGTACCTTGAAGTCTCATCAGGCCTAGCCCAAGGGTGAAACCTCTACAGCTTGGAACATGAGTCAGGTTCAATCAAATGACCATGTGAGCTAGCATGAAAAGCCAAAATAGTCTGAGAGCAAAGTTTGGGAATTGGGAGATTAGTGTTTTAGTCCTCAGGGTTTTCTTAATTAGTTTTGTAACCTTGAGCTACACATGTAACAACCAGGTTTTTAGCTTCCTCACGTGTGAAATTAGGTGTTTGACCTAAATATTCTCTGAGTTGAATATCTTCTGACTCTAAAATTATAATTCTGTGGATATAAAGCAAAATCATTATGCAGTTTATAGGTAATATGGGTAGAAAACTTGTAAAAATTGTCAGAATTCATCAGAAGTTGTTCGCATGTGTTTAACATTTAACTTTCCATACTGATAAGGAAGTAAAGGTGAGTCATGAATGGTAAGCATGCGGAATGAAATCTGAAGAAACACTAAAAATCAAGTCAAATTAAATTGAAGTGGTGAAATAAGACAAGGGCCTCTGAGCTCCAGCCATGAGTAAGGGAAATGTTGAAAGAAGATCCTAAGACAAGAGAAAATGCTTTGGGAATATTTTACAAACTAGATTTTATTGTTCTCCTTCTCTGACAACCTGGAACTATTTTCTGCTACCACCACACCTAAAAAAAATCAATGAGAATTAAAATGTTTCTTTAAGATCCCCAAGGAATACATTATTTTTTTCTTCTGACTTTGTGTTTTCATATGATTGAGAGGTATTCTTTTGTTCTTCCCTAGGCAGCACTCCTCAATGGGAGGGGCATGTAAATAAACTAGAGAAGGAGAGAATTAAATATACTTTCAAATGAATTCCCGAGGCCAGGCTGAGAGGGCAGTGAGGCTGCCACGTGGCTGTCTTTGATTTGTCTTGTTCCTTATGTGAGTTCCAGAATGCTTTCGCTTCTAGTTGGCATCTGTGAACCTAATATTGTGCATATATTTTAAAGGGGGAAGTAAATTTGTTAGAGGACCACAAGGTTTGTGCCCATTGCCCGGGAGCAGAGAAAAGCATCAAAACAGTAGGAGTTTCAGCAGAGAGAGTTTAATAACTGGTTGGCAGCCAAATGAAGAGGTTTGAGGGAATGTTAAATCTGCTCCCTGAGGAGTTTTGGACTGAGTTTTTTAAGGAAATTTTGGCAGGTAGGGGGCTGAGGAGCTGGTGAAGTGAAAGGTGAAGTCATCAGAAAGAGATGAAAATACCACATTTCTGCACTTGGTCTGTTCCTCAGAGGGGTCTTCAGATTGCCTGACATCAGTGGACCTACTGAAATGCAGAATCTGGAAAATATCTCAAATGGAAGACTTGAGGCTTCTTAATGTCAAAGATGTTATCTATAGATGCTAGGGCCTTGTGACAGGTGCTACATGACTTCTAAGCAGTAAGCAGCTATAAGGAAGTGGGCTATAGGCAACTGCTGAATGCTTAGCTATGCTTCTATTTAATACTTATGCTTTTGGTGAAAAACTAGCAATTTCGTTTTATTTAATTCTATGAGGATGGTTTCAGACTTTTCCATACTCATTCTTATAAAGATAAACAAACATGATACATGTAACCAATAAACTGATTTATGTTTCATAAAAATAAGGAGAGAGATAAAAAACACTGATTAGTCAATAGACATAGGTTGTAATCTACTGTGCATCTGGGATCATAACATTTAACACAAGAAGGATAAGCAACTTTTCTTTTCATCATATTATCCCCATTCTAGCCAGGAACACACACACACACACACACACACACACTATATGTATATATAATATCTAAGATATATATACACATATATATATAAAAACAATTAACCAGGACAAAATGCAATGAGAGTTGCTCAAGGGAGAATGACTCTTAGAGGTCTAGGGCAGTGTAAAGGTATGTGTCTTCGCCATCTGTGATAAAGTGAGCTACATTCTTTCATGTTCTAGAGTGGGAGAGCTTTCTAAGGCATATGCAAAGATGCTGATGTGGAAATATTTTTTTCAGAACAATAAACAGCACATAGAAAATTGGAGAAGGGCCAGTTTTGATGACAAGAAGTTAGGGCTGTTCAGTAAGCCACACCTTAACCATGCAAAGTGTTGTTTTTCAAATCAAGTAGTTTGGACTTCTCTTGAGAGCTTTGGAGAGCCGTTTGAGTTTTCCAAGAGTTGAATAGTTCCAATTTCATTTGCTTTTGAAGACGACTTTACAGGCAATGTCAAAGGAGTCTACTAGATTAAAAAGAACAATGGTTTTGGAAACTAGGGGGAAAAAAGCCTTCATTCAAATCTTGATTCCTCTAATTTTCTGTGGTACCCTAAGCACATGGCTTAATTTCTTTGAGAATTTATTTTCTAAATCAGTGCTTTAATTTCCCATTTTTTAAAATGTGAACACACACACACACACACACACAGAGGCACACATGATAATGTAGAATGCATTTGCATGGAATAAATTAGATGACAAATACATATATTATTTTTCTTTGAAAATATTACAAGTAGTTCAAGCAGTAGACAGCAGAAAATTGGTTGAACAGAGGCATTTCATTAGTAGAACTCTTAGCAGCCGTCAGCCAGGTGAGAGGGTGGTATGCAGTCCTTGACCAACTGAGCACCATTGTGTTCTGTTTGGATCCCTGGCGGCAGAGTTTACCTTTGTCCTTTGCATCCGGGATTCCTGCCAGGCTCACTGGTGCTTAGAGCACGCTCCTTGCATGGCTGAGCATTCAGCCAGGAAAGCATGAATGTCCCCCATGGCTCTGCCTCTTCTCATTTCATCATGTTATATAATCCCTCCGTGTCCATAAACACTGTCAGAGTTTGCCCTGTGCATTTCTCTCCCCCCAGGCCCCTCTGCCATCCGCGAGTTGACTATAGCTGTTATTTAAAATCCTAATCCTTGTCAATTGCTTTCTAACAGGAAAATGTGCTCTCTGGCTTTTTATTTGCCTGCATGTGGTCATGAAGTAGAAAAAAGCCCAGTATTTGAGGAATGTCTATTATTATTCAAACTGAAATGAAGTCAACCCTTATGCTTAAGGTCATCACAGATTAACAGGGGCAAAAAGAAAACACAGAAAACATATAGATAATTGTAATAGGGAACCAAATACAAATACAGAAAGCAATGTGTAACTATTGTGCATTGCAAGTTCCAAAGAAAGAGATATATTAATTCTAAGGGCATCACGGAAGACTTTAGGAAGTGAGCCCTATAGGCCCAAGTAATGTCAGTGCTTCTCAAGTGTGTGTGCTGGTGAGAGTGGGGAGGGAGCAGAGCAGAGCACAGACAAAGACCAATGCTGCCAAACAAGAGAAAAATGAGAAGCAAGAAGGTGGAGGCATATGTAGTCACACTGTAATGTGTACTTAAAATGGCTGCTGGAGGATACCTGTAGGTGAGAAGTTTGGAGGCCTGATGCCAACTTAATACTTCACAGCTAAAATGTGCCAGGGAAAGAGTTTTGGCTCTCAAGTGTTTTTTCCAACAGTAACATTAAAGCTACTCCACATTGCATCCCTACTATGTTTTACTGATTTGCATATAAACTTTATGCAGTCTTTACCACAGCAGTAGTAGATTTTTACTTCTGAGGAAAGATTTTACAGTAGATTTTACTGCTGAGGAAACAGAAGAGCAGAGGGTTAAGTGACTTGCAAAAAAGATCAGGCAGAGTGTGAGTCAAAAGCAGAGCAAGTGTGAGCTCTGTTAACCTGAACAGGACTGTGCTCTCTTTGGGTCTGGGGTCCCTCCCTTCACAGTTAACAACTTCCTACCTCACTGTTAGTTTTACCAAGTAACTCACATGTTGCGGGCTGGGTGATCTAGATACTGGCAGGAAATGCATAATCCTTGTGCACTCTTATACCAGATTGAAGCCATATAAATAAAATTAAAATTGAGATTTATTTTCAGAAGTATGTATATTCCGGTGGCTTGGGCCACCTGGCTGGTAGAGTCCTACTATTTACCTTAATGAACAAATCAGGAATGTTAAGATGAATATAAAAGAGAATACAGCCCTAAAGAAGTCAGTAGAGTTGATTTATTAACAAATAAAAATGCTTAATGATTAGGGCAACCTATCTAGTTAACTACCAAGTCTTTGCCAATGATTTACTACTTGAATGAATCACAACTCTAGTAACACAAATAAAAGCCCAATTATAAATAATACTTGCAGTATGATGCACTATACATGAAATTAAAATTAATACTCCACTTTCCATGGATAGACCTTTGATATTCATTTATAGGGTGAAAAATAGGGGATAGTTTTAAATCCAAGAACTACTGGTCTATTAAATATTTATTTCAAATATCTTCCATATCTGACAAAAGGAAGTAAGTTTTATCTTGAATGCTTTGGCATTTACTGTGGGGAAGTGGCATTTCTTGATGAATAACAAAAAAAAAATGTAAAAGAGAGGAAAACAAAAGTTATAGGCTTCAGTAAACCATTCATATTCCATTGCTTTGGCTAAGATTAAGCAATTTACACTAGTGACAAAGTTGTCTTCTGGGGAAATTAACTAATTGTATTTTATTGTGAATTCCAAGACATAATTTGGGGTTTGAATCTTAATTGTACCACTTCTTATTAGTGGTCACAACTTACCAAGAAAATTATATCTCAGTTTTCTCCTACAGGAAATCAAGAACATAAATAGCCCTGACCTCAAAAAGTTATGTGAAAAATAAGTGAGCTAAAAAAGAGTAAGTTATTTTGCAAAGAGTATAAGGGGAAAAAAGCCAACATTCTTTTTATTATTGTGATATCCAGTGTGATTTCCAATCATTTCAGCCTTGAACACTTAAGGATCTGAACTTTCCAAATCCTGGTGGCTCATTCAAGAAGACAGAAGAGCACGTTTATTGTGTAGCTACTAAAGCTGAGCCACGTGCATCATCATTAATCTTATATTTGCAGAAAGTATGCATAAATAAGTCCTATAAGCTATTTTTATCCTTCTCTCTAAAAATGAAGAAACTAATGCTAAAAGAGATCAAGTAGCAACCAAGTTTGTGCAGAAAAAGTCAGAGCTGAGATGTGAGTCTTGATGGCTCTGATAGCAAAGGCTGCCTTCATGCTATGACTCTGCATGTAGCCCCTCTATTGTGGCATCTGTGAACCCCATGTCTGATATCTGAGTATGCTGGAACCTGCCTCTGGACTGTGGATCCAAAACTTATCGTCCCAACCAGCTGTTGTTCTTAGTTGGTTTGAGCTTTCAGTATATTTTTCTATAGAAATAAATATATATAATTTATTCTATATATTGTAAAATATCATTTAAAATCATTTTAAATTACATGCTACTTAGGTGATAAAATGATATATGCCTAATGATTATAGCTTTTTCCCTAAAGGATTTAAGAGTGTGTGTGTGTGTGTGTGTGTGTGTATATATATATGTATGTGTGTGTATATATATTTATTATTAATCATATATATAAACTCTTAATATGTAATATGTATAAATATATAATATATATAATACATATTATACTATATTATTAAATCCTTTAGGGAAAAAGCTGTAATTATTAGGCACATATCATTTTATCACCTAAGTAGCCTGTAATTTAAAATGATTTTAGTTGCCACTCTCCTTTTCTCACTACTGTGAAGATAACATTTGTCACTTCTTCAAATTCCTCTTGAAGAGTCCATTTGTATAAAACCAGAATTGAACACGGTAGTCTTTTTTAATCGTTTCAAGAGTCAGAGAACAAGATGTCAGTCACCCACAGCTCAACATTAAAATCCATATTTTACAGTTTCATACTTTTTTTCTTATTTTTGCTTAAAAAGCTTCCCAGCATCTCTTTTCTCCTTCTTCTAAGATTACAGCTATTACCTTTGAGAGTCTCTATTTTGCAGAGCAATTAACAGGAAGCCTGATTCTAACCCTAAATTATAGTGGTAGCCACCCAATGAAAGGGATCTAATTCTTTAGAAGGTCTTCCAAAGACACCTTCAGAACCGTTTCTTATCTGCACATGCACTTTGAGCCTCAGACCTCATTATAAACAGCTTGTCAAAATATGTCTTTATTTATTATGTTTTCTTCAAGAGGTATTCTTGTCAATAAAATTTCCCTATTTAGTTGTCCATTTCTCCTTTAGAAAATAACCTTTGAATTTGCGTTTTGCCAACTCATTGTGATGAGTTAGCTTCCTAAACTTACAAAGTAGCCAAACATATTCTGTAACATAATAAACAAGTCAAATTGGAATAGTAAATACGAATACCACAGATGAAATGCTCATAAATTCAGAAAATGATGGGCAGTAACGGATTTTTTATAAAGAACCAAGGAAAGCCGTAAAGAATTTCCAAATGTCAATGTAATTTTATGGCTTCTATCCTAAAGAAAATTCAAGAGCTTGATCTTAAGCCTAGAAACTTTTTTTATAAAGCTTTTAACTGACTCCTTTTTCTACTCTATACGTCCCACTGGGAAGCCGGCATGGAAGCAGCCATCACTTGCGCTGTGCCCCTTGATTTCTAACTTGTTTTCCGCCTCCTGCTCCCCACTCCTAATCCACTTCATCTTGGAGATGCTTCTACAACACCAGAGCTAATCATCTCACTTTTATTTTCTTCTGGATCTTCAACAACTTCTTATTTTTAATATTAATATTTAATGATTTTTAAAAGTCTGGTCTAAACCTTTGTTTCCAGTTCAGTCTAAGGCCATCATGACACTTAAATCTGACAAATAAAAGTTAGGCACTTTTTTCTTGCACTTAGAACTTTTTGCTTCTGTGACTTTGTAAATATTCACTCATTTCCTGAAGTGGGCTTTCTACCTTTATCTGTCTGTGGAACCTTCTGACCACCCACAGACCCAGTTGTATCACGGTATTTTGTTCTATTAAACATTTGTTCATTTCTGTGTTTCCCTATTCCACTAGATCCTGATTTGTCTAAAGGAAGAGGCCAGGAATTTTACATTGTTTCTCACGCCCTAATAGAATAACAGGAATATAAAAAGTAAGCAAAGTGTTGATGTCAAGCAAGTACATTTTTTCTCATAATTCCACTGAATCTGCAATAATGTGCTTTGAGTACCTTTTTTTTTTTTTTTTTTTGCTAGGCAGTGTGTTTAGACCAATTCTTGAAGGAAGTTGTGTGTGAGACATCTGCTTATATGCTAGTAAAAGTGAACAGCACTTAAAAGATTAGCAAACGTTTTAGTCTACAGAGTTAAAATGCTGAAAAGATTAAATACGAAGAAAGAATAGCCCCAGCCTGAAGCATTTATGGACGAGATATCATTACAAATGAAGTTTAAGAGACAGATGGGATTGCAACCTCAGAATATATGGTGAGGCCGTTCTAAGAATGGAAAAGGCACAGAACAACAGCAACATGATAAGGCAAGGAACACACGTGGAGGCTGTCAGGTGGCCTCTAGGAGGAGGAAAGAAGGAGATGTGAGGACACAGCCATAACCGTGTTCCTTCACTCACAAAGTACACACACACTTCACACTCTTCCCCTTGAACTATTCAGGCCTCCTCCCGTCCTTCCATCCTCCCTAAGCCTCCACATGCCCTGACCAGAGCTCATGCAGACTCTTGGCTCAAAAGCTGGGCACTGCCTCCTCAGTCATCTACCTGTCACAGCAAGTTCTGACTTGTCCTAGCTGTCAGGGTGAATATGGGGCTGAATGAATGTGTAACTTCTTTCAGTATAGGGTCTCTACTCTGTCACCTCTAGGATACCTTTTGATTAAAATATATGAATATCGTGAGGCAAAATAAACCTTGGGACCCCCAAATCACTAAGCCAAAGGAAAATGTCAGGCTGGGAACTACGTTGACCAAACCTGCCTCCCACAAATTTCTTGCAGACAAAGGACAGACAGAACTCAAAGTCATCCCTCTGCTCACATGAGACAAATGCATATGTGATCGCTTGCTTTGCACTAAGCCAGACTAAGGCATAAGTGACTATTCCTGTACATTGTGCATTCAGAGAAAGGCTAATCAGAAACTCAAAAGAATGTAATCATTTGTCTCTTATCTACCTATGACCTGGAAGCCCACTCCCCACTTCAAGTTGTCTTGTCTTTCTGGACTGAACCAATGTACATCTTACATATATTGATTCCCCCCCTCATGTCTCCCTAAAATGTGTAAAACCAAGCTGTACCCCCGCCACCTTGGGCACATGTCAGGACGTCTTGAGATGCATCACGGGTGAGTCCTTAACCTTGGCAAAATAAACTTTCTAAATCGATTGAGACCTGTTTCAGATACTTTTTGGTTTACAATACACACACACACACACACACACATACACGTGCACACGCCTTTGACTACCCTGATACACAAGCTTCCATCTTTGCAGAACTACTATAGAATTACGGTGCTCTAAATGCTGCCTGAGAGAGCTGTGCTGAAGTCCATGGGTCCATTTATTAACTAAGTTGTTTAATTTTTTTCCCTAACGAGTTGTAGAGTTTCTTCACGTATTTTGGATACAAGTATTTTATAAAATGTGTGATTGAGAATATTTTCCTCCAGTTTATGAGTTGCCTATTTATATTCATTTAGCTCATTGATGAATAAATGTTATTAATGAAGTTCATTTTGTCTATTTCAATCCCGTATAGATAACCAGTTTTTCCTCTGCCAAGATTATAAAAAGCTACATAAAAAACTACCTCCAGTTTTTATTTGGACATATATATGGCTTTTACTTGGCTTGGTGAATAGATATCTTTGCTGGTGGAATTGCTGTGGCACTACAGTTAAAAACCAATTTACTATAAAGTATGAGTATATCTCTGGGCCCTATTCTCTTCCATTCATCTGTTTGGCTATCTTGAGTGCTGTTTCTTTGTAGTAATTCTTGAAATCATGTAGTGTAAATTCTGCAATTCTGTTATTCCTTCTAAAGATTGCCTGTGTTCTTCTAGATCATTTACATTTCCATATTCATGGTAAAATCAGAATGCCATTTGTCACAACCAAGCTACAAGGATTTTGAATGGGACTGCACTGAATATATACACCAATTTGGGAATATTGACACATTAACAACTTTGTGTCTGCTAATCCATGATCATAATGTATTTATCTTTCTATTTTTAGATCATTAATTATGTATTCCAGCATTTTTTAATACTTTTCAAGGGCTAGGTATTACATATATTTCATTAGATTGATTCCTATGGATTTTATAGATTTAATGCTGTTGTGATAACCTTTTTTATTTCATTTCAAACTATTCTTTGCTAGTTTTTATACATAAACCCATGTCTTGCTATTTTATGAAAAGGTTTAGTTAAAATTGGTGTTAATTCATCTTTAATTATTTCATGGAATTTATTTTTGGAGTTGTCTGATCTCACATTTTTCTTTGTGGGAATTTTAAAATTACAAATTTAATTTCTACAATAGATGTAGGCATAGTCAGGTTTTCTAATTGTGTCCATTTTGATTGTGTTTTCTCATTGTTTTCACTGTTGTGCTCTCAGCTATTGTTATTTTACATTTTACTTCTAAATATGTTATAAAGCACAAAATACATGATGTTATTGATATATTATGGTGATTCCTCAAAGAGCTAAAAGCAGAACTACCCTCCCCTCTTATGTATATGCTCTTAACTATCCTGAAACACACATGCGCACACACACACACACACAGATATATATGCCCTCAACTATCCTGAAACACAAGCTTCTATCTTTACAGAATTGCCATAGAATGACATTGAATGATTTATATTCCTCTGGGTATGTACCCAGTAATAGGAGTGCTGGGTCAAAGGATAGTTCGCTTTTAGCTCTTTGAGGAACCACCATACTGTTTTAATTTAATATATTCAAATGCTAATTGATGCTTTAGGTTATCAGTTAGCATTTATAATTGTTAAAAACAAAGTGGTACACTTTCATTTTTAAACATATTTATTGTTTTGATGTTCTTCATTGCTTTCTACAGATCCAACATTTTAGCCTGCCAAAAACTAGTCTTTCTTATGGTATGATTCTGCTGACAAATTCTGTTTTTCTTCAAATTTTACTTTGATTTTTGAAAGATGTGTTTAGGTTTGTTACATAGGTAAACTCATGTCATGGGGTTTGTTTTGCAAATTATTTCATCACCCAGGAATTAAGCCCAGTACCCAATAGTTACTGTTTCTGCTCCTCTTCCTCCTTCCACTCTCAATTCTCAAGACACCAAATGCCTGTTGTTTCCTTCTTTGTGTTCAAAAGTTATCATCATTTGGCTCTGCCTTAAAAGTGAGAACATGTGGTATTTGTTTTTCTGTCCCTGTGTTAGTTTGCTGAGGATAATAGCCTCCAGCTCCATCCATGTTCCTGCAAAAGACATGATCTCATTCTTTTTATGGCTACATAGTATTCCATAGTGTATATGTGTCACATTTTCTTTATCCAATTGGTCATTGATGGGCATTTAGGTTGATTCCTGTCTTTGCTATTGTGAATACTGCTGCAGTTAACATTTGCCTGCATGTGTCTTTGCAGTAAATGATTTATATTCCTCTGGGTTTATACTCAGTAACGAGATTTTTGGTGTCTCTGTCATGAAATCTTTCCTTGTACCTACATGAAGAATGGTGTTGCCTTGGTTATCTTCCAGGATTTTCACAGTTGTGGGTTTTACATTTAAGTTTTTAATCCGTCTTGAGTTGATTTTTGTATGTGGTGTAAGAAGGGGATGCAGCTTCCACCTTCTGCACATGGGTCACCAGCTATCCAGCACCATTTATTGAATAGGGAGTCTTTTCCCCATTGCTTGCTTTTGTCAGCTTTGTTAAGTATCTGGCAATTGTAGGTGTCTGACCTTACTTCTGTGCTCTCTATTCTGTTCCATTGGTCTATATGCCTATATATTTTTTAACCAGCATCATGCTGTTTTGGTTACTGTAGCCCTGTAGTATTGTTGGATGTCAGGTAACGTGATGCCGTCAGCTTTGTTTTTTTGTTTTGTTTTGTTATTTTTTTTGCTTAGAATTGCCTTGGCTATTTGGACTGTTTTGTGATTCCATATATATGTTAAAATAGTTTTTCCCAGGTCTGTGAAAATTGTCATTGGTAGTTTGATAGGAATAGCATTGAATCTGTAAATTGCTTTGGGCAGCATGGTCATTTTTATGATATTGAGTCTTTCTATCCATGAGCATGGGATGTTTTACCATTTGTTTTTGGCTTCTCTAATTTATCTAAGTAGTGTTTTGTAATTCTCATTGTAGAGATCTTTCATCTCCCTGGTTAGCTATATTCCTATGTATTTTATTCCTTTTGTGGCAGTTGTGAACGGGACTGCCTTCCTGATTTGGCTCTTGGCTTGGCAGTTCTTGTTGTATAGAAATGTTAATTAAACGTGCACATTGATGTTGTATTCTGAAACTTTGCTGAATTTGTTTATCAGCTGAGGGAGTTTTTGGGTAGAGACTACGAGGTTTTCCAGATATAAAATCATGTCACCTACAAACAGAAATAGTTTGGCTTCCTCTTTTCCTATTTGTTCAGCTCTGATTTCAGTTATTTCTTGTCTTCTGCTAGCTTCGGGTTGATTTGTTTTTGCTACTTTAATTCTTTCAGTTGTGATGTCGAGTTGTTAATTTAAGATCTTTCTAACTTTCTGACATAGGCATTTAGTGCTATGAATTTCCATCTCAACACTGCCTTAACTGTGTCCCAGAGGTTCCACTATGTTGCATCATTGTTTTCATTAGTTTCAAAGATCTTCTTGATTTCTGTAATTTCATTATTTACTCAAACATCATTCAAGAGCATGTTGCTTGATTTCCATGTAATTGCATGGTTTTGAGCAATGTTCTTAGTCTTGTCTTCTACTCGTATTGGCATTGTGGTCTAAAAGTATGTTTGATATGATTTTGGATCTTTTGTTGTTGCTGAGGATTGTTTTATGTCCAATTATGAGGTCAGTATTAGGATATGTGCCACGTGGCATTGAGAAGAATGTATATTTTGTTGTTTTGGGGTGGAGAGTTCTGTAGAGGTCTATCAGATCCATTTGGTCCAATGTTGAGTTCAAGTCCTGAATATCTTTGTTAATTTTCTGCCTTGCTGATTTGTCTAATCCTGTCAGTGGAATGTTGAAGTCTCCCAAATAGATTTCAGGTTGCCGGTGTTTTTGTTTTCTAGAATTTTTTCCCCTTTGCACCTTAAATATGTTGTTTCATAGTCTTCCATGTTCTTTTGCTTCTGATGTTAAGTTCACTGACATTCTATCCTTCCCATCCCCCAGTACAGTATCTAATGCATTGTGTCTTGTTTTCCCCTTCAATTTCTTTGAAATTTTTTCATTATTTTGGTTTTCAGCCATTTGATTATGGACATGCGTTGGTTTGCTGCTCTGTATTTATTCAGCCTGGGATTCACTAGCATTTTAGATACTAGGATTAATATTTTTCATCAAGTTTTAAAAAACTGTGACCAATATTAGTTAACATGTATTCTACTTAATTTCTCTCTTCTCTCATAGTTAGGAGCCTTGGCACTGTCCCACAGGTTACTCAGACTCTAGTTAATTTTTAAGATATTTTTCCGTATTTTAATTTGAATATATTCAAATGATTTTTCCTCAGTTTCACTGATAACTTATGCTATTAACCTCAAAGAGTGAGTGCTTCACCTCAAATATTTTATTTTTCATTTCTATAATTTTCATTTGGTTCTTGGTACAGTTTCAAGTTGACTATTAAGATCCCCATTTTTTTTCTACAAAGTTGATATTTTTCCTTTAAGAACCTCAATGTATTTTAATAGCTACTTTAAGTTAATATTTTATTTCTACATTTTTGATATATTTCTACTGACAAATTTGTTTTTCTGGTTGTGAGTTAATTTTTCCTGCATCTTCATATTTATTAATATTTTAATTTTATACTAAGCATTATAGATGTTATCTAACAGACGGTCTAGATTTTGTTTTGTTTCTTCAGGCAGGTAGTTACAGATTTTCATGTGAGCTTGTTCCCTTTGAATATTGCTTATAACCTCTTGCAAGATGAGCTGAGTAGTCCCTACTTTTGAACTGCATTAGCGCTATCCATAGATGTTTTATCACTGGAGTATCCTTCTTATGATTTGGTGCTTAATCACTCTGGCTGGTTGGAGTTGAGCAACTCACAGTCCTTTGGGAACTCCAGGTATTTCTTGTATCATAACTCCTCAGAATATATATTTTTTCACTAACAGTTGTTCTTTGGCTAGCCAAATAGTCTTCCGTCCTACAAAGGCACAATTCAGTATTTTACCAAATGCTCAAAAAGAGCCTCATACAAATTTCTGGAGGTTTTCTCCATTTAGCTCCCTTCCCTCTGAATGTGCCCCCAGATTCCAACCTGCAGTAGTTCATTAGTTCTGAACTCTCATCTCTCCCTCCTCAGTTCTATAGGACCAGCATGCTATGCCCCACCCCCAGCCTGCTGCTGTGATGCACAGAGAGCCAATGTTAGATATACTCAGTGGCTTACCTCCCTTGTTTCCCTTCCCTTATGGATCACAATTTTGCTGACTATCCAATAAGATAAGCATTTATGTCATGTAGTTTGTAGAGTTTTACAGCTGTTTACCGCAAGAGAGCTGTGAGCACGACTATTATATTTTAATTTCTGTGTCCTCCTAATTTGGTTTGAGTTCTGTAGTTGCTGTTGATGAATATTTCTATAACTTTTCACGATTCACCATATACATGGACAATAATCTGATTAAGGATGTCATTTTTTTTCTGGTTTAGGTTGTCCCAGCTACCTCATAGCCAGCGTCCCTTTCTTTACTCTTTCTTCCACTTACGCTGTTTCCTGTCCAGAAGATTCAATGCTTTGTGTAAAACACAGAAATATCTGTACTTGGAATTTCAACAAAACTAATTACGATGCCACTTGAAAATGTCTGCGATCTGTTTCTTTCTTACTTTTGGAGTATCATATGTAATTTCTCCACAAGGCACCACTGCATCCTACACCCTCATATCCAATCTGTACAACTTCAAACAACTGAAATCATCTTACATTGCCTAAATGGCCATGGTTTGCCTTTCCTTCAGACTATTAATCCTTCTATGTTTTTAAAATTTTTTTCCCCGAACTTTCATCCCCATCACCATACCTGCTTAAACCATATTCAACTTCCAGGTTCAGCATAGATCACATTCCACAAAAATGTCTTTCTCAAATGTTCCAAATTTGGGTCAAGATCACTGCAATTTGCTTCATAGCACAGTATCTCCCATAAGATAAACACCCAGTACCATACAAACCAATATACTTGCCCGTAACTCCCATTAAAAGTGAATAGAGACAGGGGGCTTTTTACATTGTTCAACATTGTATCTGGCACTCAGGATAGTGTTAATTTTGTGTGTTGGATGCTAATCTAAATGATTGAGAAAATGTAAATAAGATTCACTAACAACTTTTGAAGTAACTTACAATAAAATTGGCAAATCAAGACTCAAACACAGCAAATAAAACAAAAGCAACAAATTTCCACTAGCTTGCAGGCTTAAAATAACGAAACCTATTCTTCCACAGTTTTGATGATAAAATTCTGAAATGAACATGTGGGCAGGTCCGTGCTCCCTCAAGAGATTGGGGGAAAACATCTTCCTTGCCTCTTCCTGCTTCTGGTGGCTGTTAGCATTCCTGGGTTGTAGTCGCATCTCTCTGTCTACTCTATCTTCACATCTTCATATTGCCTTCTCTTGGGTAGAAATCTGAATCTAATTCTGTCTTCCTCTTAGAAGAATATATGGAATTGCATTTAGGGCCAACCTAACACAGGATAATCCAGGATAATAAGCAAGATAATTATCCAGAATAATCTCTTCCTCTCTCTAACTCCTTTATTTAATCACACCATCTGCCATGTGAGGTAAGATGTGCAGATTCTGGTGACTGAGATGTGGATGTGCGCTTGAGGCCACCATTCTACCCTCTAGAGCAGGTCACAGTGAGGTAGTTCCAATGAGAGAAGTACAAATCCAAACATCCATACTTCAGAAAAATCAAGATCCTGACATTAAAAAACAAAACAAAACAAAAACTCTGAAAATGAGTAGGAGTTTTACAAATGATGCTATGGGAAAAACCGGCCAGTTTCAAAAGGTTATTAAATTACACACATGGTGCAGAACATAATCAGGATTAATCAAAATTCTAGAGTATGAAGTATAAAAAAGAGATAAAAGGGAGTTTTGAGACCAAAAATGCAAGTGTAGTTTAGATAATAGAAATTCTTGGAAATAATTATCTATAGTTTCACTGTGATGTGTACTAAGATATTTGAAAGAATAAGACATTTTTGACCAAAAGAATGACACAAATAAAGTCTGATAGAGATTTCTCTGAGAGATGTGTGTGCAACAATTAGGATGTGGAAATCAACCTGTCCATTAGTTAACTTGATATTGGGGGTTATTATTTATTTGTTGAATATCGTAGCAGGAAATTTTGCTATGGGCATTAAAAATATAAAAATTTTGGCAAAGTAATTGAAGACAAAATAAATGAGCTACCAAGTTACCTGCAAGAAATAGGAATTTAAAAAATATATATTTTAGTTACTATAATTGTAAATGCCATAAGATGTATAAATAATTTGAAAATCATATAAGAATCATTTAAGCATTTAGAAATATGTGTTAGGATTTTGGTTTTACATGAGCTGTAAAGTTAAAGCAAAGCGTATGTTTCTGTCACCATAAGATTATATTTGATTGAGTGTATTGCTAGCATTGTTTTCTTAGAGAAAAGAAGAAATTGAATTGCTCATGGTTTTGCTCTATGTAAATTTCTATTTCTACCCATGGCAATCACATCTTGTGGCACAGAATTGTATATCTGGTAGATACACAGTTATACTTTTAAAACTATACATGTATTCACAAGAAATTTACCAAGAAATATTTATTTCTACATTTTCAAGGTACATTTTTAGATTTCTATTACATTTTAGGATCATTTAGTCATAACTTTCGTAATTCCATTTAGCAGGGTGTTCCACTTGTAGATTTTACATTTCCTATTCTATTTTCCAATATGTTAATTCAAAATGGTGTCAAGAACTATGATTTCTGAAGAAACTATGTGAACTTTTAGAACCTAAGAACCAAGGAGCTAAAGGAATTTATTTTCTAAATCAACACAAAACAGCTACTGTTCATGTGTAAAATTACATTTACTTAACATTATATTTTTGCTTTACTTAGAGTAAACATATGGTTCCCCATTTAAAGTGAAAGCTTTGTTTTGATGGGAAAAATCACATGCCCCTTTTGAGAGTATGATTGAAATAACCGATTTCTACTTTTATTTTAATTTAGAAGTCATATACTGTTTCATTGAACTTCCTTCAAAGGCCAATCTTCAAGAAATTAACTGATGTTTGCTGTAATAAAAAGTTCATGGCTAACCGACATTCCCAACACTCTCTAAACCATATTCTTGCGAAAAAATTCAAATTTATCTTAAAAAGCATTTAGAGCTCATTTACACTGTATCTAAAATTAAAAGGATAGAGGAACATGATAAATGTCACTATGAGAAAAATGGACTAAAACTGCCTCCTTCAAGTTTACATCATGAGAAAGTACATATAAATGCACAGAAGGGATAGATTCCTGTTTAAAAAACAAATTTAACAGAAAAATGCACTGGGGCAGGCTTATATACCTTCTTACTTCTAATAAGGATATTTATTTCAATGTGAAATTTGAAAACTGGTTGGGTATTAGACATTATTAAAGATTAATTGCAGTTTTGTCAGTTGTGATAATGGCACTATGGTTGTGTTAGAAAATGTCCTTATTTTTGTAGATGAATGTTGAATTATTTATGAGTGAAATATTATAATACATGTAGTCTACCTTAAAAATTTTTAGCAATAACAATAAACCCAAAAGGATAAAAGAAATATGCTAAAATTTTAACAACTATAAGTTGTAGGCTATGAGTTAACAGGGCTTCAATTATACCCTTGTTCCTAATTTTATATGGGTTTAAAAATATTTATAATAAATAAATATTCTTTTAAAACACTCCTGAGAGTTAAAGGAGGGTAAATGGGTACTTAGAATTCTCCTAAGTACACAATGAAACATATGTAAAGAATGCTGTAAATCATCAATAGGTAGAATTAACTCATCCGTCTCTGCCTGATCAAAATTAGCTTAAGGGCTTTGATTATAATTATTAGGTTGGTGCAAAAGTATTCACAGTTTTTGCTGTTGAAAGTAATGGCAAAAATGGCAATTACTTTTGTACCAACCTATAGTTTTAAAGGAGAGATTAAATTAAGTCATTTAGGGGAGCTTGGAAAGACAGAGATAAGGCGAATAAGGTAGTGTGGTTACATATTTCATAAAACTAATCTTCAGAAAAATTAAGTTGATCAAAAACATAATCTGTAAAGCTCAGGCCCAGGGCTCCAATGCAGATTAACTGGCTCCAATATTCCTGCTGCATCCTCCTCCGTGTTCCCTTTTCCCTGAAAGCATCTTTGCACAGTTTACAGTACTACGTACAGTAGTGCAGTTAGAAATAAACAGATACACACAGGAGAAAACGTGTAGTCAACACCCCAATAGTGTTAATGGGTCATTAGGACAAGCCATCTGATCCTGGGAGGGGTGGCTTGAATTGGCACCCCTCTGTCTCAACAGCGATGTTGAGCTGGTTGCTTCTTAGTTATAAAACATTCTGGGATTCTTTGGGGTTTTCAGAATAAAATGAATAGGATAGATATCAGAAAAGTAATGATGGCTGTGAATAGACAAATCAGAATTCCTCACACCAAGGGAAATGAATTGGCAGGGATTTTGAGTGAACCCCAAAGGAGGAACAAACTTGGATAAGAGTTCTCACCCACTCAGGGTGTCATGCAGGTCAGGTTGAAGAGAGTGTGGCTATGATCAGCTGGATGGTAGAGGGTTTCACAGAAGTAGCTCAGGCTAAAATGGCAAGCAGAAAACCAGGCACTGGGTGGCCAGCAAGACTCTGGGAAGCCATCCACTTTTGTGCCACTGAAAAGTGAAACTTGCTGTGAAGCCTCTACCTGGGTGAGGACAGTTGCCACCAAGTGCAATGCAGGGAGCTGTCAGCCAAGCACCACAGGAGCAAGTTGAGGGAAGCGCACCAGAACCCAGAAGACAGCATCTTCCTGGGACAGTGTCTCTCCAGCACCCTCTACTGACAATGTTTAGCATTGTGCCAGCTGTCAAAGGAGAATTGTTTACAGGGTCCAGCTCCAAATGTCCCAGAGCAGGGCAAAGAAGGATTTAGAGCTGAAAGGCAAAACATGGATGATTGACATGCATACCAAAATGACCTAAATGATACTGCTTCAATGAAGCAGGCCTACATTATTGCATTCATTGTTAAACACTTTAGCCACCTTTTTTCTACCTGCTTTTAGTTTGATATCCTTGCTGAATTGTCTCTCACCTCCACTGCTTTACAAATCCTTTGAGAACAAAACACATGTTATGTTAATTTTTTGCAAATATACAAACTTCTAACCACATGAATTGTACACAGTGAGAATTCAGTAAATATTTGTAATTGTGAGGTATAATAAGCTAATGCTATAGATGCTTTCCAGAGTTTCCAGTGCCTTTTTCCTTACCATATAAACTGAGGAAATTATATACTAAAGCAAAGGTGATTTTTCATGTGAGTGTGTTTTGGAAGATTTATTTTTTAATGTTTCAGTCTCATCCATTTTAAGTAAAAACTTAAAAAATATTCTGTTACTCTTACTATTTTTCAAAATTGTCTTGAACAAAAAAATAAAGGGATATTGTCAACATGATAGCCTAAATAAAGTCATTAGAAGCTGTGTCAAACATTTCACCAGAGGCAAAACCTTAGTCGGGTTTGTATTTTTCTGTAAGTGTCCTGCCTTGCCCAGGACACCTTGCCCCAGACACCTTGCCCCTGCCTCAGTCCTGCAGCTCTGGCCCAAGGTCTTGCTCTTGGTAGTCACTCACGCCCTCCTGCTTCCTCCTGAGAGAAAGGATGGGGCTGGGTAAGTCAGCGTGGTAACTCTGTGTCCTGTTGCATTGAAAAGGGTTTAATGCCCTCTCAGAAAATCCTTATAAATGTATTACTCCTCTGAATTTTCTTCAAATCTTTTAGTTACTTAAGACACCGACATCTCCTTTACCTTATCAACCTATATTCTTTTTGAGAGTAAGGCCTCTGACTGGGATACTATATAACCAAAATTTGATTTGCAAAGTTTATTATAAATGCAATTAAATAGTAACATTATGAAAAGTTTTCCCAATCCTAAAGAAGTGTGACAAATTTATTCTCTGCATAATTAAGCATAGTGTACTTGGTGAACATTTAGAAGGCTTATCGGTGGAATAGGACAAACACTGGTCTTGAAATGAGTAGACTATGGTTTTCAAGGCAAACTCAGTTCCTTTGAAGCTCAAATTAGTCATTTCTAAATGATAATAATGATAATTTATCTGCTCACTTCATCAGGATTGTATGAATATTCACATATCTAAAGAATACGAAGTTTCACTAGTGCTGCATTCCACAAATCTAGGAATTTTAAAAAAAATTTAAAAGCAAGATTATGCTAGCTCCAGAGCATCGATTTGCTAATAGTGGAAAACTTAGTTTAGTCTAATCTGGTACACTTTGTCTAGTTCTGTAATTCTTAATTTAAATTCAAGTATTATCTCAATCACTGTCCAATTCACAACTTATTTCTCACTGATTTCTTCCCATTCTCAAGGGTTTCCTCTTTTACCTCTTTTAGACATGCTTCCACATTATGGTGTTTCCAGGTCTTGTGGGGAATAAAGTGACTGTCACAAAATGAGACCCAGAGCAGCAGAACAGGTTGTAAATTTGACTGCTGTGGTCTTTACTAGGTGACCAGACTGCAGTGACAGCCACAAACTAATGAGGGACTAGAGAGGTTCCCTGGCCATTATTTGAGTCAGTCTGACATTGTGACCACTGATGTCCAAGTGTGGCTTCAGATTATATAGTGCTCCCCACCTTGCAGGTGCAGGGGACAGGTGGGCAGCAGCTTCCAGGCATACCAGCTGGGCAATGCCTTGGCGCCTGCTCTTCAGATGACATTTCAAGCTTCTCACCTCCAGAGGAGATTCAGGAATCCAATCCATCATTTCAGAAATTTTCCTTATACTCACTCTTCAGCAAAGGGGATTGGAAGCTAGAGAAAGACACACCCTCTAAGCCTGCTGCTCCCTATTCAACACTCTTTGAGAGGCAACAAATGAACAAATATTCATGTTCTCCCACGTGTCTTGTTTCAGAACTCTTTTGTGGTTTATATCTAGCTCTCCAGCAGTGTTGAGTAGAACAAGATGTCCTCTAGTTTATGTGTTTTCCTGATCATTTTATGACTGGAAAGTTGACAGTAGATACTAACACAGTAAGTGAGCCCCATGAGGGTTTGACCCGGATGGAGGACAACATAACGCTTCATTGGAAGCTTCATAGCATTGCCGTAGAATTGTTCCATTATAACTGAAAGTGAGAAGAGTGAATGCAGTTTGGAAAAGGCAAGATTATATAAACATAACAAATGAAAGTGTGCCTAAATGGATTGGTTAACATCAAAAATACGTTGTACTAAATACATCTTCATTAACAGGGGTCAGTGATCAAAACAATGGTTCAGAATATCTACCTAGGGTCATAGAAATCTTTATACCATCCTCTAATATATATGTCTGAGAACAGAAAAACAACTCAAACTGATTTTTTTTCTTTGTTCTCACACCACAACAATAACAAGCATCTACACAGAAGAGTTCTCTGAACAAATATGTGGGGATTTCTCCCCACCAACAAGTGAGCAATAATTTCTGTAGCAGACACCAGCTGAGTATCCTCCAATTCAATTCTGACACTATCTATCTGGAGACAGTAACAGATCCCACAGGTAGAGGGCTCACTTTGCAAGAGTTCCCTCCTTTCCCACTTCTGATGCCGATCTAAAGCCCCCATGTTATTTTACCAGTTATAAATCAGGATTCCCACAACTTCCTTGTCTGGTTCAATTAATTTGCTAGAGCGGTTCACAGAACTCAGGCATTTATATTTACCAGTGTATTACAAGGGATATTTGGAAGATACAAATAAAGAGCTAGATGAAGAGATACATAGGGTGAAATCTGGAAGGTTCTGAGTGCAGGAACATCTGTCCCTGTGTAGCTGGGGTGTGCCACCTTCCTGGCATGTGAACAAGCTCTTGTGCAGCTCCCTGTCAGTCTCCATGTGTTCAGAAGCGTCCTGGACCCTGTCCTGTTGGGTTTTTATGGAGGCTTCATTATGTAGGCATGGTTGATAAACCATTGGCCTTCAGTGATCAACTTGACCTTTATCCCTTCTGCCCTCCCCTGAAAATTTAATCCCTCTGGGCACTTGGCTGATTCTCCTGGACATCCAGTGGTTTCCAAGGCTTTCCTAAAATGACCTCTTTAACATAAATTTCTTTGAAAGGGCTTGTTGCAAATAACAAAAGGCTGCCTTTAACTTTTATTGTTCAAGATCTACTTCAGGAACCCAAGGAAAAGGCTAAATACTTGAACAAAAGTTATTCTTATTTCTCTAGTCACTTAGGAAGTAACAAGGCTCACAGGAGTTGAGAGCCAGAAGTATAATGGATGAAAATTAAAATACATCTATCATAATATCGTGGTGTGTATGTGATGAATAATGGGTCTACTTTTCTAATCCACAGATATAGTTAAGAAGAAGAGGCCGGGCGCGGTGGCTCAAGCCTGTAATCCCAGCACTTTGGGAGGCCGAGGAGGGCGGATCACGAGGTCAGGAGAACGAGACCATCCTGGCTAACACGGTGAAACCCCGTCTCTACTAAAAAATACAAAAAACTAGCCAGGCGAGGTGGCAGCGCCTGTAGTCCCAGCTACCCAGGAGGCTGAGGCAGGAGAATGGCGTGAACCCGGGAGGCGGAGCTTGCAGTGAGCTGAGATCTGGCCACAGCAATCCAGCCTGGGTGACAGAGCGAGACTCCGTCTCAAAAAAAAAAAAAAAAAAAAGAAGAAGAAGAAGACTCTGAGTGTTCAGCAGCTGAAAATGTCAGGATCCAAAAACATAGAAAGAGAAGACAAAAGGACTCCAGTGAAGCAAACTTCTTAGAAGAATGGAAGTAACCCCTGAGGACAAGCTTACTTCTCCAACCAGGGAGGTTATAAAGGATAATCATGACAGAATAAAACATGTTTCTCTTTAATGAATGGTTGATTTAGTAAGTTCCTTTTTGAGTTGGACTAGAGATACTCTAGGCATTTCTGGTCAAGCGGGTCATTATAAGACTAATCAAATTTGCCTAAGTGTCTGCCAAGTAGACTGGACTTGGTCTTATTTGTTAGTATATATTACTAGCACTTCACTGCTAAGGATGAAAGGCCTTTCTGATGCCAGTAAAAATTACAAACAAATGAACTGTCAGAAAATATCTGAGATAAGGCATTAAGCCACCTTTAAAATGACTTCTGATCCTTGTTAACCTAAATATGGTAATGCCTTCCATACCATGTTACTATATGTTTTATGAAGTGAGTAAATGTCATGCATTTTCTAATTCCATGCATGTCATTATTTATAGAAAACAATATGCACTTTTTTGTTATACCCTGTCCAATCAAGGCACTAATTAACACTATTATGGGTTGCAGGAATGCATTCAAGTCTGAATATATTAGTCATTAATTTCAGCAACTATGAGGAGATAAAAATGCCATGAAAAGAAGACCTAGAGACAAATGAGAATGCAGCATTTCAAGGGAGCAATTAATGCCCTGGAAACTTTCATTTCACAATAAAATCCTCAGCAATAAAGAAATGACAGCAATTTGGCAAAACTAGCATCAGTTGAGTTTTGGATTTAATGAAAAAATAACATAGAATCCATCACTATCAGTAATAGTTTTATTCCAGGGAACTTTAAAGAAGAAACAGAGCCTTGAAGAATGTGCCAATACGTATGTGGATCAAGTACATGTCAACTGTAGTCATTCATTTTTTACTTTACAGACCAAATCAAAAGTTATACAAAAATAATCTTAACTTTAGAAATATTTAATAGCTATAAAAGCTTATTTCCAAACAACTAAAATCATAATTCAGAGATTTCTTACACTTATGACTTACATGAAGGTAAATATTATCTTAGTTTCTCATTATTTCAAGTTTTAAATACAAGGCTTTGACATGTAGAAAGTAAATTTTTTAAAAAAGCTTTTCTATAATCCTTCCACCCTAAAAATAAAATATTTTTATTCATATGCACTCAATATTTTCATAGTTGCAGTTATAGCTAATACACATATTTTTGTTGAAGTTAATAACCTAGCATGTTTTGTAAACATGTTTCATGCAGCAAATTATTTTTCTACTAACTTTATTCAGTAGATTAATTATGTTTTATTCAATTCGTGTCTTTTAAATTTAGCATTTACTCTGTGTTATAAGCTATGCTAAACATCAAACTTAGTGCAACAGATAAATCATTCCACTTTTGTTATTTTGGCTTGCTTTCTACACTTATATTGCTATTATAAATACCAGTTAAATTAATACATTTATGTTCAAAACCTTTTTTAGATTATTTTTCTTAAAATAAGTACCTGAAAATGAATAATTAATAATTATGTAGTCCTTACTACATTCTGATCAATTGATATCCATTTATGCCAGGGTACACTAGCGTTCTCAAATCTAACCAGAGTTGGGTATTATTATTAAGCTTATAATATCTGTTAGAAGAAGGTAACATTTCACCTTGTTGAGTTGGATATCTCAACAAGACAATATATTGAACTCTATAAACTGCTTCATAATATCGGATCATAGAAGTATACATTTTTGCTATAGCCAGGGGACAGAAGCTCTTTGGTACAGCAAGTTTTTGATCCACATCAGTAGGAAAAAGTATAATTGAGTACGAATATTTGTGCTCATTCTTAGAAACGTGCTCCTTTCTCTGTTAATAAAATCCGCTGTCCTAATTCATTGAAAAGGAAAGCAGAGATTAGTAGAAAGAAAGAATAAAAGAGGATGAGAGAAACAAGAGAGAGAAGTTGACAGAGGAAAACACAGTAGAAAAATAAAAATTACTAGAAAAAAAAGAATCAAGTCATTAGATTAAGAAAATGATTGTTTCGGAGGAGGTATGGAGGAGCTATAGCAGCACATCGGTGGAGAGAGAGAAAATATCTCAAGTTTTTGATCCCATGTCCCTCTAGCCATGGCCTTTATGTAGATCTTGGACCTGGGAGAAGTAGAAGGAGCCTTCAGTGACCACTTGGAGCACGACTGTTCAAGTATACCGTTATCATCTGCCTCCAGGTGAAGGTAAAAAGGTGTTAACTCTCCTGGTCTAGGGGCACACTGGAAAAGGCAGAGGAAAGGTCCACTACAGTGACACAAGTGACATTACCAGGAATTGATGGCATTATGGTATTTGGGTTGGGGAAGTAAGGAATACCAATTTTATTGATGGCCCTGAGCTCTTGAGCAAATTAATGTTTTTGCCCATTTGGTTTGGGTTCTTTACTGGCAGGATAGGAGTGGTGACAGGGCTGGTGCAGGGTATGAGAAGACCTTTGGATATAAGGCTTTCCACCATAGTAGCCCTTTGAGCAACACGAATTTGAACTTCATGGGTCCACATAGACATACATTTTCTTCCATCTCTGCAACAGCTGAGACAGGGGGACCTACCTCTCTTCTTTTTCCTCTTCCTCAGCCTACTCAGTATGAAAAAGACAAAGATGAAGTCCTTGATGATAATCCAATTCCGTTTAATAAATAGTGAATATCTTTTATCTTCCTTGTGATTTCATAATAACATTTCCTTTTTGCTAGTTTGCTTTATTGTAAGAATATAATACATAATGCATATGGCATACAAAGTACATGTTAATCAACTGTTTATGCCATGGGTAAAGCTTCTTGGACAAAAGCTAGCTATTACTAGTTAAGTTTCTGGGGGAGTCAAAAGTTATATGCAGGTTTTCAATTGTGCAGGAGTTGGTGACCCCAACTCCCTCATTGTTCAAGGATCCACTGCACAGGTGTGATTCCCTCTTGCTTTTGGCTTCAAGGGATATTGGGCATGGATAGATAATGGTGTGGTAGAATCTATTTGAACTTTTTTATGTTTTTCTCTTCTCTGTTGCCTATGTCAGTAGAATTTTAGCTCACAGAGCATTAGGCACACTATTAAGGATTTTATCCGGGCTCTTTATCAAATATAATTGAGCAAGTATATTTAGAGCAGACACAACTTGATATGAATAAGAACATCCTCTGGGACCTGAAGAAATTATCCCTCTGCTGTCCATTTAGTATCATGATTTCATTTGCAAAGTACATCTCTTTATTAAATTTGCAGGAGTAATATCACAGAGCAGGAAGAAATGTTTTTCAGTCAAGAGCCCAAAGGTTATGATTAAGGGCTGGGATATAGGGAAAATCTATGGGTTACACACACAGGGAAACACACTTATGTGGTATGTTTACTCCAAGGAAGAAGTTGAACAAACATGTCTGGGTTTGATGCAGTAAGAGTAATATCCATGTCTACCAGGAATTGATAAGAATGCCCACCTATGTTTGTGGTTAAACACCTTGAATGTTTAAGGATACAGTATGATATTGGGCATGTTTTCCTTCCTGAAAGCACGCTCATTGATCTGAATTAAGAAAATTTTTTGTCTTGTTTTTCTTTTGTATGATGAGATAATTTTCTTTTCCCTTCTGTCCCTTCTGTTTACAATATCTACAAGTGTCTTGGTTAGCAGGGGATTGGTTGGTGAGTGGGCCACATAGCTGTTTGATGGGCTGGGCCGTGGGTTTCCTTTAAGTCTTGTTTTTGTTCTAGAGCCCTTTTAAAATGTTTTGTCAGGTGTTGTAGTTCCACTAAAGGGGCCAGTTTCATTCTGATTTTTATTTTTGAATTAGGGCTTCCATTTCAGTTTTGACTACATTGATTAGAATGAAATGAAAGTTCTGCTGTTCCATCAGTACCTTGTTTCACTCCCAAAAATTGTTGGACATGTTTCTAGTCCTTCTAGTCCATCTGGTAAATCTCCTACAATTTTATCCTTTTGGTTTGCATAATTGAATTAGGGGTCAATCAATTTTTACGGGAAATGTTTCAGGTATGGCTTTTAAGAAACTTTAATATACTTTTCTGGCATTTTTTTTTAACCCTCGGGTGTATTCTGGAAAGAAAGATCCCATAAGTCCCTTTCCAGGTCAGTTCCGTCAGCTTTTTCTCTCAAGGACTTAGCATCCAAGGCTCAGATCAGCACTGTGTTCAGGCTGATATAGGTCAGTTATGTCTGCATTTTATACACACAGGAATTCTAAATTCTCCTATGAATATATCCACTGCTCTTTTTTTGTGGAGGGGGGAGGGCGGTGAGAGAAGTCTTTAAGTATAACACTTCAATTAAACTCAGATGTAAGGTTTAAATTCCTCAGTTGTTTGCATATTTGTTTCATGGGAGGAAGAGATTCTTAAAAGCAACTGGAATTTTAGGGTTTTAGGAGAGGTGATGGGAAAAGGAAGAGGATCTGGACAAGAAGAGGAGAAAGAGGGTATGGAAGGGGAGAAATCACATAAGAAAGAAGAAGGAAGGCTGAAAATAGAGAGACAACTGGAGAGAAAGGAGGGGGAGGATTTATTTAGGAAAGGAGCCTAGTTTTTTCCTACTTAAGATTGTCAACTTGTTCATTAACTTTGGCCAAATAATCTTTTAGTGAAGCAATTACTGATTCACAGCTTTTTTGTTTCTGTTTTTGGAGATTTCTGCATACCAATAAAAAAAATGCTGCCTGTTGGGCTTGTGAAATCTTATTCCCTATCTTTCCTAAGGTGCCTCTCAAATAAACAATTGTCCTCAAATCAAATATTTCCCAGAGTGGCCACTGAATTACCAAATCATCCTTGGTAAAATTATGCAACTTAGAAAGATAGGTGCAAGCATTAGAATTGTGAAGGGAGTACCTAGAAGAAGCAGGAATATTTCCTGTAGAGGAGAAGACTTGAATGACCTGGTGAGTGCTGGTCACAGTTGGTAGGCAGCAATGCTTGTGGACCTTGCATCTTGGTACCCCAACCTAATGAATGTGTGCCTCCAAAGCCAGACCTGACAATCTGCTCGCCTTGGCAAGTGGAAAACCAGAGAAAATCTTCTTTCTGGATCAATGCCAAACCCACAGCATGCAAAATCAAGAGTGAAAGGGAATATCATTTAGTTTTATTGGTGACTTACAGCAAAGTTTGTCCAAGTAGACAACCATTTCTCAGGTGACGACTGTAAACCCACAGGTCTGTGAGGGCAGCTCAAACAAGAGGCTTACAGAGTCTATGGCTACTTTCCTTCCTATATGTCTTTTCTTATGAGAAATAGCATTTCTAGACAGCATGACACAGAACAAAAGGCTGCAAAAAAGAAGGAAGAGAAATGGGTTCATTCCACCAAGAATGCTGAACAAACGGGAACCAATAACAAAACCTGTTACCAAACTAAGAATAAATAACTGAGGAACTCAATGCAAAGGAAGTGGATTATTTCAGACCTAGTCTGCTTTACCATGTCTTCACACACTTGACAATCCACCATCAGCATGGCACAAAAGGCCTCTGTGTTACTGCACCAAGGCAAAAAGCTGGTGTCTACCACAATGGGCAATGCAGATTGGGTGTCAGTGGAACCCCAAGATTAACTGTGGAAGTAAATGAAGACCACCCAAATGAGGATAAGTAAAGGCTACTCATTCAGCTCATTCAGCTCTGGCTGTAGCTTGCCTTTCACCAAGGGCAGAAATCGACTGACCAAAATGGAAGTGTTAACAGCCCAGTCCCTTACGTCTGGGTAAGACAAATGGTGAGACCACTTATACTCCAGAGCTGTCCATAGGATGAGGCTAGGGCTTGACCTTTCAAAACACATTTCTTCCCCTGCCACATTGAGCTTCTCTCACTTTTCCTGAGAGTAGTCAGTCAATAAATCAATGCAAGAGATTTCACATCTAAGAGCCCTACCTAAGACAGGGAGGCTCTGCACTGTGTGTCTATTACTTTTTACCTCTTCACCTAGACTATGTTTAAAAACATGCCACCACAAATTCTCTCTAAGGAATGTACTTGTTAACCTGTTTCAATTTTTTTTTTTGTTTATAACTCCCAGGAGTGGAAGTGCTAGTTCATGGTGCTTTCTACAACTAATGTAACTAAGTACTTTCAGCTTGTTCTGAGTGGTGCCATCTCTCTACATTCCCACTTTAGGAAATTTAAGTTCCCTTCAATTATTACTGAAAATACTTTTTAAATATTGACTCCCTATCTGCCATCAAGATTAATAATAATAATAAATCTCATGCCCTGGCCCTGTTTATCCAATTGTCACATTTCTTGATGTTATTTAAATCAAACTGTGTGTATGTGGATTGTAGATTTGAATAATTAAGACAATGTTTTTGTTCAATTACACCAACATGGTCCCACCCCTGTGTAAATTCCACTAACCCTTATTTTTCTTTCTACATTTTGATCTTTAACTCCCAAATGATCAAGGAAATAAATCAATGATGCTCATATTTTAATGCATTCAAATGACATTTTTCTTGAATGCTCAAATTCAATCAACATTTACTGTTTTCACAATGTACCAGGCTCCAGCAAGGAATATGAAATATAATAGATATATATTACCTAATTGGAATATTGCTTGAGTTAGTATTTAAGCTGCTACTTGGAAGTATATCTAATGGTGGGTTCAGCTTAACAAGCAGTGTGGTTAATTGTAGGAGTCAGGGTTGTGGACAGTTAACCAATCAATAGAGGAGGCTGCAGAATGGTGATTATGATCTTATAGCCCATGACAAATGGAACAGTGCCAGCATATGGCTCATTTACTCACATTTCTGCTGCTCCTTCTGTGGCCAGAACTGGATTAAAGTTGGAGGGAGGAAAATGAACATTCTGCAATGAGAAATATTCTGGGATTCTTTAGGTTCTATTCCTTCATCCTGTCTAGTCCATTTTAGTATAAGTCATTAAGTAATTCTAGATATTCAGTGAAGGAATGATAGGTGCTAATGATTCATAACTGAATCAATGAAAACAGCCCAGTCTCTGACTAAACATTTAATGATTACTCAGTGCTTTTTAGGCAACTGCACTTTTTTTCCCTGTGAGCACCTTTCACACTTCCAGGCTAAGATTAGATAGAGTTCTTTCCCTTATCAGTCCAGGTTCTGCCTGGGTCTTAGACTTTTATCTCTGTTCTCTTAATTGAGCTTTGGTTATGCTCATATGCTCATTGCTGTTATTACTGTTATTGTTGTTATCCCTGTTATTGTTGTTATCCTTTCCTAGCAGTCTGGTGGTTTCAGCTGATAGTCCTTAGTGCTGCCTCCAGATTTTAGTTTAGTGCTTTTCAAATTTGAATTTTTGTTCTAGATATCTTTGGAATGCCATAAAAGCAGAGATTTTCTGATCTTGTCCTGATAGATTCTGATTTAGTGGGTCAGAGTGGGGTTTGAGAATGTATATATTTTAAAAATGATTTCCACCTTAGTTATAACCCTACCCACAAGTGTGCAGGCTCACACTTGCCCTATATCTTGAACCTAATAGTGTTAGGATTATATATCCATGAAACTTCCTCTAGCCCGACGATGGTCTCAGCCAATCCCTAACCCTCAAACATAAAGTTATTGTCTTCCACAAATTATTCTATTCTCCAAGAGAACAATGTTCTGGAGTCACCAAGGTGAGTATTGTTCATGAATGGAAGCCCAGAGAGAGCACTTACTCCTTGTTTCTAATGGATCCGTTCCTTCTGAGAAAAGTTCAGGACGGCCAAAGCCTAAAATTAAGTTCTGTAGTACACCAGTCATTCACACTCCTTTGGGAATAGTGAGTGACTCTTTCTTTAGCTTTAGCCCTTGTGATAGTTTATTTTATGTATCAAATTTACCAGGCTAAGGTATGTCAGAAGAGCTAGCAAAAACTTATTTCTTATTTCTGGGCTTGTGTAGGTGTTTCCAGAAGAGATTAACATTTGAATCAAATGTTAGACTGACTAAAGATCAGCCCTCGTCAATGGGCATCAACCAGTCAAGGGCCTGAATAGAACAAAAAGGTGGAGAAAGTGAATTCAGTCTCTCTGTTCTTGAGCTGTTACATCCAACTTCTCCTACCCTTGTACATGGAAGTTCCTCCTTCCCCAGGCTTCAGGTTCCAGGACTTAAACCAAACAGCCCAACTCCCACTCCCACCCCTGCCAATTCTTAGACCTTCTAACTTAGACTTGGAATTCCATCATTGACTCCCCTGGTTCTAGGCTTTTGGATTTGAACTGAATTATATCATCAGCTTTCCAGGTTTTCCAGCTTAAAGATGGTAAACGGTGGTCCATCTAGGCCTCCACAATCATGTAAGTCAATTTCCATAATACATCTTTCCCTCTTCTCTCTCTGTGTATACACATCACATGTACTATTGGCTCTGTTTTTCTGGGGAACCCTAACAAATACAGCTCTGTACCTCTGCAGCACTTATGTTTTACTTTTTTCCTTCCTGCAAATTCTACTTTTATTCCTATAACCCACCTCGCCCCAAAATGTGAGCTTAAAGAACCTGGTTCCAAGGCATTTGACAAGAACTTGGATATATTACCTACTTTATTCATTATCTTATAACCAATTTTCCCTAGAAACCAATATGTGACTACCAAGCCCCTAAATATTTTCTCAGATCCTATAGTTACTCATATGGTAACCCAAGTATGTTACTATTCTAAATTTCTACTGTCCAAATGTCACTCAGCTGGACTCTTCTGACTTTCTGCTCTTTGACTCTTGGTTGACATTCAGTAAGTTTACATGTGCATGCTTGATCCTATTCTTTTAAATGTTTGCAACATTTGACCCTGGTTTCCAACATCAGAGCATAATCAAAAATTAAGACAAAGAATTATCAATAAGTTTTGCAGTAATTTTGCAGATAATATTGCAATATTGCTATTACAATAATGTTTATAGCAGAAATAGAAACAGCTCAATAGTGCAAGAGAAGGGTAATAGTGTAGAAAATGGTGATGTATTTTTTAATTGGAATGTTATGACAACATTAAACAAAATCCTTATTAAGAGTTTTGTGGTGAGTAAATGCTAATGGTATATTGTTTTAAAAAATCAAGATACAAAATTAGATATACAACACAGTCTCAAATATTTAAAAGTCTATAAAAGCATTATGGTGATTTTTAAACTTTTAATTTTGAACTAACTTTAATCTTAAAGAAAATCTGCAACATAGTGTAGAGTTATCTTAAATCTTTCATCAGACGGTGCTGTTAGCATCTTACATAATAAGCATAGTACAATTATCAAGAACAGGTAATTAGTATTCTGTGAATGCTGTGATTGTCAGTGTTTTTCTTGCTCTTCTGCACTTTGAAAACTTATATAATGAGAATATACTGATTTAATAATCAGAAAATATACATAAATCCGATGAAGAGTGTATTAGTTCATTTTCACACTGTTATGAAGAAATACCCAAGACTGAATAATTTCACACTGCTATAAAGAAATACCCTAAACTGGTAATTTATAACTAAAATAGGTTTAATTGACTCACAGTATCGCATGGCTGGGAAGGCCTCAGGAAACTTACAATCGTGGCAGAAGGGGAAGCAGGTACATTTTACATGGTGGCAGGAGAGAAAGTGTGAGAGCATAGGAAAAACTACCATTGATAGAACCATCAGATCTTGTGAGAATTCCCTCAGTATCATGAGAACAGCATGGGGAAAACCACCACCATGATCCAATCAGTTCCTACCAGGTCTCTCCCTCAACACCGGGGGATTACAATTCAATATGAGATTTGGGTGAAGACACAAAACCTAATCGTATCATTCTGACCCAGGCCATCACCAAATCTCATTTCTTTTCACATTTCAAACCCAATCATACCTTCCCAACAGTTCTCCAAAGTCTTAAATCATTTCAGCATCAACCAAAAGTCCATAGTCCAAACTCTCATTTGAGAAAAGGCAAATCCTTTCTGCCCAGGAGCCTATAAAATCAAAAGCAAATGAGTTACTTCCTAGATATAATGAGGGTACAGGCATTGGGTAAATGTTCCCATTTCAAATACGAGAAATTGGCCAAAACAAAAGGGCTACAGCCTTCATGCAAGTCCAAAACACAGAGGGCCAGTCATTAAACCTTAAAGGTGCAAAACAATCTCCTTTGACTCCATGTCTCACATGCAGGTAATGCTGTTGCAAGGGATGGGCTCCCATGACATTGGGCAGCTCTGCCAGTGTGGCTTTGCAGGATCCAACTCTCCATCCTGCTGCTTCCACAGCTGGTTGAGTGTCTGTGACTTTTTCAGGTACATGGTACAAGTTATCAGTGGATCTACCATTCTGGGGTTTGGAGGATGGTGGCCCTCTTTTCACAGCTACACTAGGCAGTGTTCCAGTGTACTTGAGAATTTATATGAAAAGATGGAAAGAATGAGTAAACACGTGGACTATCAATAGAGAAATAGAAAGTATTACAAAAGTAAAGTGGGAATTCTAAAACTAGACGATAATACATTTAAAACATAATTTTCTGATAATTGCAGATTGCACATTACAGAATAAAAAATCAATGAGCATAACGACAGACCAATAGAATTTACCCAAGTATAGAACATAGGGAGAAAAACACATTGAAAACTGTAAACATAGCTCAGTAAACATCCGAACAACATCAAGTAGTATATGTAATTCGAGCTCTAAGATATAAAAGGGAGAAGGTATAGAAGAAAACAATGAAGAAACAATGGATGAAAATTTCCCAAAAGCATCAGTTTACAAATCTAAGACACTTAACAAACCCCAAATGTGGGAAATAAAACAGAAACCACACTCAATCACTGACTGCTGAAAAGAAAGTGTAAAATTAAATTTTAAAAGGCACCCAAAATAGGGAAATGTAAGTTAAATGTGGAGAAACACAACATACTAGGCATTGAAGAAACATACTTTAAAATAATAAGCGGTATCTGTGACAAACCCCACAGTCAACACCATACTGAATGGGAAAAAAAAAATCTCATTATTCTTGAGAAGTGGGACAAGACAAAGAAGCTCACTCTCACCACCCCATTCAACATAGTACTGGAAGTCCTAGCTGGAACAATCAGGCAAGAGAAAGAAATAAAGTTCATCCAAATAGGAACTATCACTGTTTGGAGACAATATGATCGTATACTTAGAAAACCCCATAGTTCCTGTCCAAAAGTTCCTAGATCTGATAAGCAACTTCAAGAAAGTTTCAGTATACAAAAGCAATATACAAAAACCAGTAGCATTTCTATACACCAACAACATCCAAGATGAGAAGTAATCAAGAACAGAATCCCATTGACAATAGCCACAAAAGAATAAAGTAATTGGGAATACAGCTAATTAGGGAGGTAAAAGATTTCTATTATGAAAATTACAAAATATTGTTCAAATAAATCAGAGATGACACAAACAAATGAAAAAACATTCCATGCTCATAGATAGGAAAAATCAACATAATTAAAATGGTCATACTGCCTTAAGCAATTTACAGATTCAATACTATTTCTATCAAACTACCAAGGACATTCTTCAAAAATCTAGGAAAAAAAAAAAAAAACTACTCTAAAATGCATACCGAATAAAAAAAAAAATAGCTTGGATAGCCAAAGCCATCCAAAGAAAAATGAACAAAGCTGAAGGCATCTCATTACCCAGCTTCAAATTATACTAAAAGGCTGCAGTAACCAGAACAGCATGGTACTGGTACTAAAACAAACACATATATCAATGGAACACAATAGAGAGCCCAGAAACAAGGCCACACACCTACAGCTAGCTGTTCTTCAACAAAGCTGACAAAAGCAAGCCAGCAAGAAAGGATTCTGTATTCAATAAATGATACTGGGATAACTGGCTGACAATATGCAGAAGATTGAACCTAGATCCCTATTTTTCACCGTATACAAAAATTAACTCAAGATCATTTACATAATTAAAGATAAACCTTAAACTATAAAAACCACGGAAGATAACCTAGGAAATACCATTCTGGACATAGGAATGGGCAAAGATTTCATAACAAAGACACCAAAAGCAATTGCAGCAAAATCCTAAACTGACAAATTGGATCTGATTAAACTAAAGAACTTCTGCACAGCAAAAAACACTATCAGCAGAGTAAAGAGACAACAATAGTATTTGCAAAATATGCACCTGAAAAAGATCTAATATCCAGAAGCTATAAGGAATTTACATTAACAAGCAAAAGAAAAAAATCCCATTAAAAAGTGGGTAAAGGATATGAACAGAGACCTTTCAAAATACATACACATAGCCAACAAACATATGAAAAAATGCTCAACATTCATTAATAATTAGAGAAATGCCAATGAAAATTACAATGAAATATTGTCTCACACCAGCCAGAATGGTTACTATTAAAAACTAAGAAAATAACAGCTGGAGAGGTTGAAGAGAAATGGGAACACTTATACACTGCTGGCGAGAATGTAAATTAGTTCAGCCACTGTGGAAAACAGTTTGAAGATTTCTCAAAGAACTTAAAACAGAATTACCATTTAACCCAGTAATTACATTGTTGGATATATACCCAAATGAATATAAATAATTCTTCCATAAAGACACATATGCACACATATGTTCATTGCAGCACTCTTTACAATAGCAAAGACATGGAATCAACCTAGATGCCCACCAACAGTAAACTGGATAAAGAAAATGTAGTACATATACACCATGGAATACTACACAGCCAAAACGTGAAGGAGATCGTGTCCTTTGCAGCAACATCAATAAAGCTGTAAACCATTATCCTAAGCAAACTAACGAACAGAAAACCAAATACCACACATTCTCACTTATAAGTGAGAGCTAAACATTGAGTACAAAATTGACACAAAGAACAGAACAATACATACTGAGACCGACTTGAGGCTGGAGGGGGACAGGAGGGTGAGAATAGAAAACCTATCTATTGGGTACCATGCTTATTACCTGGGTAACAAAATAATCTCTACACTAAACCTCCACAATATGTAATTTATCTGATTAACAAACTTGCACATGCACCCCTGAAACTAAAATGAAAGTTTTTTTTTAAAAATGTGGAGAAACAATGAAAATGGCAGATCACCTCTCACAAGAAACAATGATAGGCAGAAGGCAGACATGAATAATATAGATAAATTTTTAAGGGAAAAAAACATCAGTCTAGAAGTGTATAGCCAATTAGCCTATCTTAAAAATTGAGAAATATATATGAGGACATTTTCAGACCAATGAAAGAGGAAAGAATTTCTTGCCAGCATATTTGCCCTAGATAATATATTAAAAGAATTGCAGGATACAGGGAAATGTATAACACTAGAATCAACAAGAATTAAAGTGTACTGAAAAGAATTTGTTTTTTAAACTGGTGGATTAAAAATATGAGTCCCAGCATGATAATTCACACCTGTAATCCCAGAACTTTTGAAGGCCAAGGTGGGGGGATCACTTGAGGCCAGGAATTCGAGAGCCTGGGCAACAGAGTGCTACCTCATCTTTATTTTTAAAAATTAAAAATTGACCAGATGTGATGTGTACAGGTAGTCTCAGCTACTCGGGAGGCTGAGGCAGAAGGATTTTTGGGGCCCAAGAGTTTGAGGTTACAGTGAACTCTGATTATGTCATTGTACCCCAGCCTGGGTGACAGAGTGAGACTTGGTATTGATTTTTTTATTATAAAAGCAATATTATTATGGGGCTTATAATACATGTAAAAGCAAAGCATGTAAGAAAAATGAAACAAAATATGGAAGTTAAATATAACTACGTTGTGTCAAGTTTGATTTCTTTTTTTTTAGACATTTTATGTAAAGTGATATAATGTACTTGTTAGAAGACTGTAAGTTAGGAAGACATATTTTAATTCTTAAAACAACCCAGAAAATTAATTTAAATGTAACAGCAATGCTACAAATATGATAAAGAAGATAAAAATAAATATTGCAGTATGTTTGATTAAAACAAAAATTAAATCGGAGAAATAGAAAACAAATACCAAAAGACTAAATCAAGACATATCAACAATTACACTGTATGAATATAATAAACATTTCAAAGAAAAAGTAGAGAGTTTTAGCAATTATAAAAAGTAAGATGCCACTATTTTCTCTCTGTAAAATATATGCACTATAAATATAAAGGTACAAAGATGTTTCCAGGTAGGCAGATACACAGAATAGACTTATCCCAGTAGCAGATAATAATTATAGATTGATAAATGCTTTGACTCTGCCTAACAATTCTTTTTTTTTTTTTTTTCTTTTTTTTTGAGATGGAGTCTCGCTCTCTAGCCCAGGCTGGAGTCCAGTGGCTGGATCTCAGCTCACTGCAAGCTCCGCCTCCCGGGTTTTATGCCATTCTCCTGCCTCAGCCTCCCGAGTAGCTGGGACTACAGGCGCCTGCCACCTCCCCCGGCTAGTTTTTTTTTTTTTTTTTTTTTTTGTATTTTTTAGTAGAGACGGGGTTTCACCGGGTTAGCCAGGATGGTCTCGATCTCCTGACCTTGTGATCCGCCTGTCTCGGCAATTCTTAAAAAAAAAAGACACAAAGAAAAAAATGTGTAAGTAACTTCTCCATATCTTAGGAGAAATCACAATAATATTTATAGAAGAGCAATCATCTACCAAGGGAAAAATTTACTATGACTGGCATTGGTATGAAAGAATATCAGGTATTTATAGAGGCAGAAAAGTAGGAATCATAATGAAGAGAAAAAACAATTAATGAACAGCAGTTCAGAACCACAGGTGCTAGAATTAGTAAACAAAGACATTAAATACTATATGTATTTCTTATATGTTTCAATGTTAAGGAAGAACATGGACAATATGAAAAAGACCCAAATCAAAGTTCTGGAGACGAATATTTCAATGGTTGAGATGAAAAATACTGTGAAGAAAATAATACAAAATTTGACATTGCAGAAGAAAAGATTTGTGAACAAGAACACAAAGAAATTAAAGCTATTCACATTAAAACATAATTTTTTTTAAAAGGGCATAAAGAGTTTAGAGGACACTTCAAGCAGTATAAAATACATGCAGTTAGATTATCAAAAGTAGAGGAGAGAAGGAAAGAGACAAAAAATAGTTGAAGTTGAAGAAATTATAACTGAAAAATTTACAAATTTAATGGTATAATTCCTTAGTTCCAAAATCTCAGCAAAACTCAAGTACAATAACTATAAAGCTACATCAGAACATAATGGCCATCTAATTGCTCAAGATCAGTGAAAAAAGAAATTAAATGACACATTACATACAGAAGAGCAAAGATAAGGAGAAAACAGATTAAATTTATCAGGAAAAAAGGCAAATGAGGACACAATGCTGCAACACTTTTTTGTTTGTTTGTTTGAGGCAGAGTCTTGCTCTGTTGCCCAGGATGGAGTGCAGTGGCACAATCTGGGCTCACTGCAACCTCCACCTCCTGGGTTCAAGCAATTCTCCTGCTTTAGCCTCTTGAGTAATTGGGATAACAGGTGAGCACCACCACACCCAGCTAATTTTTTGTATTTTTAGTAGAGACGGGGTTTCACCATATTGGTCAGGCTGGTCTTGAACTTCTGACCTTGTGATTCATCTGCCTCAGCCTCCCAAAGTGCTGGGATTACAGGCGTGAGCAGTTTCACAGTTTGTGAAAAGGGAAAAACCACAACTGGTTTACCTAGAAATCTATACCCAGAAAAAATGTTCACAAACAAAGGGAAATTAATTTCTTAGATGTACAAAAGCTGAGAGAATTGATCAAATTTATATATGCAAAAGCTGAGAGAACTGATCAAATTTATATATGCAAAAGCTGAGAGAATTGATCAAATGTCTTTCAGATAGAAACAAATGACATTGTGGAAATGTATATTTATAAAAATAAGTAAAGACATCAGAAATGATAACTACAGGAGTAATTATATAAAATTACTCTCTCCTTATGTAAATATTTAAAGATAGTTCACTACTTAAACAAAAATTATTAACAATGTATTATTGGTTTCATAATAGATATTTAAGTAAACTATGTGGCGAAAATAGCATAAAATCTAGTAGAAAAGAAATTTAGGTTTCTCATTCTATAAATAAAGTAATATAAGATCATTTGAAGGAAGATAGTGACAACTCAAAGATGTGCAATATAAACTCTAAAGAAACCACAAGCATGAGTCACGCTTATAACCCCAGAACTTTGGGAGGCCAAGATGGGAGGATTACTTGAAGCCAGTAATTCAAGACCAGCCTGGGCAACAAAGGGAGACCCCATCTCAACAACAAAAATATAAGATAAATAAAATAAGACAAATTAACTGGGCACAGTGGCACACATCTACAGTCCCAGCTACTCAAGGAACCGAGGCAGAGGAATTGCTTGATTCCATGAGTTTGAAGCTACAGTGAGCTATGACTGTGCCACTGCATTCCAGCCTGACCAAGAGAATGAGGTCCTGCCCTGTGCCCCCCACCCTCCCCAAAATGAAAAGAAATAATAATAATAAACTACTTTTTAAAAAAGTGGTAAAGCTAGTAAGCCAAAGAAGGAGATAAAATGAAATAAGAGTATACTCAAGTTATCCAAAATAAGGTAGATAAAGAAGGGAAAGGGGGAACATAGAAGAGATTAGACAAATAAAGGTAAAGTGAATACTAGAGAGGCTGGGTTGGTATCAAAGTAGATTTTAAATAAAAGTAGTACCAGGAGTAAAGAAGATCTTGTAATAGTGTTGCATGAGCCAATTAATCAAGACGACATAAAAATCCTAAGTTTATGCACTTAACACTATGTCAAATATATGAAGCTAAAAGTGATGCAAATGCAAGGAGAAATAGACAAATCTCCACTAATAGTCAGAAATTTCAATATCCCTCTCTCAATAAATGATAGGAAAGTAAACGCAAAATCCATACAAATATGGCACATGTGAACTGCATGGTCAATTAATATTACCTAGTTGACATTTGTAGCCTACTCTACCTAACATTAGAAGAATGCACATTGTTTTCTAGTTCACACAGACCAACTGCTAAGATAGACGATACTCTGTGCCTAACACAAATATAACTTATTTTGAAACTATCCAAGTGGAATAAATTGGAAACCCCTAATGAAAGACAAAGAAAAAGTTGCCAAACTATTTGTAGATAAATGAAACTTCTAAACAACACGAGTCAAAAAATAAATCAAGTGGAAATAAAAAACTGTTTTGAAAGGAATAAAAACAAAGCATGTTAGTGTTTGAGTACTTAGAATTTCCCTCTGCAATGCATCTTTTATTCTTTTTATATAAAAGAAAAATACAGAATGCAAATCAATAGCCCCCACTTCTAATTTAAAACAGTTAACGAAAAAACAAAAGTAAATTAAACACAAAATAGAAGAATGAAAATAATAAATATCAGAGAGGAAATCAATGAAATAGAAAAGAGAAAATTCAATGAAACAAAAAGCTGGTTCTTTGAGAGATCTATAAAATTCATAAGCCACTAGGCAATTTGTTCAGGGAAAAAAACAAGCAAGCAACAACAAAAACAAAACCTAACAAAAAACCTCAAATTACTAAGAGCCAGAAAGAAAGAGATAATATGGCCACAGATTCCACAATTTTTAAACCAGTAATATGGAAATATTATGAGGAATTTTATGCCATTGAGTTGAATAATTTCTATAAAACAGACAATTCCCTGAAAGACTCATGCCTCCTCAAGAATAATAGATAGCCCAATAGCTTTATATCTATTGAAATTTCATTTGTAGGCAAAACCCTTCTCACAATGAAAAATTATAGTTCTATATGAATTCACTGGTGAATTGCACAAAAATTTAAGAAAAAAGTCGAGTAGCATGATGTCTGGAGCTTTGTTCTTTTTACTTAGGATTGTCTTGGTTATTCGAGCTCTTTTTTTGGTTCCATATGAATCTTAAAATAGTTCATTCTAATTACGTAAAGAATGTCAATGGTAGTTTAATGGGAATAGCATTGAGTCTATAAATTACTTTTGGCCATATGGACATTTTCACAGTGTTGATTCTTTCTATCCATGAGCATGAAATGTTTTTCCATTTGTTTGTGTCCTCTCTCATTTCCTTGAGCAGTGGTTTATAGTTCTCCTTGAAGAGGTTTTTCACTTCCCTTGTTAGCTGTATTCCTCAGGATTTTATTCTTTCTATAGCAATTGTGAATGGGAATACATTCATTATTTGGCTCTCTGCTTGTCTGTTGTTCGTGTATAGGAGACCTAGCAATTTTGCACATTTATTTTGTATCCTGAGAGTTTGCTGAAGTTGCTTACCAGTTTAAGAAGCTTTTGGGCTGAGAAGATGGGATTTTCTAAATATAGGATCATGTCATCTGCAAACAAATATAATTTGACTTCCTCTCTCCCTATTTGAATACGCTTTATTTATTTCTCTTCCCTGATTGCCCTGGCCAGAACTTCCAATACTGTGTTGAGTAGGAGTGGTGAGAGAGGGCATCCTTGTCTTGTGCCGATTTTCAAGGGGGGTGTTCCTAGTTTTGCCCATTCAGTGTGATATTGGCTGTTGGTTTGTCATATATGGCTCTTATTATTTTGAGATATGTTCTATCAATACTTAGTTTCTTGAATTTTTAACATGAAAGGTTGTTAACTTTTATTGAAAACCTTTTCTGCATTTGTTGTGATAATCATGTGCTTTTTGCCTTTAGTACTGTTTACGTGATGAATCACAGTTGTTGATTTGGTTATGTTGAACCAGCCTTGCATCCCAGGGATGAAGCTGACTTGATTATGGTGGATAAGGTTTTTGATGTGCTGCTTGATTCGGTTTGCCAGTATTTTATTGAGGATCTTTGCATCAATGTTGGTCAGGGATATTGGCCTGAAGTTTTCTTTTCTTTCTTTTTTTTTTTTTTGGGGGGGTATCTCTGCCAGGTTTTGATATCAGGATGATAATGGCTTCATAAAATGAGTTAGGTAAAATTTGCTCTTTTTCAATTGTTCAGAATAGTTTCAGTAGAAATGGTACCAGCTCTTCTTTGTACCTCTAGGAATTCAGCTGTATATCTATCTAGTTCTGGGCTTTTTTTGGTTTGTAACTATTATCATCTCAATTTCAGAACTGTTTATTGGTTTATTCAGGGATTCAATTTCTTCCTGGTTCAGTCTTGGGAGGGTATGTGTGTCCAGGAATTTAACCAATTCTTCTAGATTTTCCAGTTTATGTTCACAGAGGTGTTTATAGTATTCTCTGATGGTTGTTTGTATTTCTTTGGGGTCAGTGGTGATTTCACCCTTATCATACCTGATTTTGTCTATTTGAGTCTTCTCTCTTTTCTTCTTTACTAGAGTGGCTAGCAGTCTGTTTTATCACTTTTTCCAAAAATCAGCTCCTGGATTTGTTGATTTTTTGAAGGGTTATTCATGTCTCCATCTCCTTCAGTTCTTCTGTGATCTTGGTTATTTCTTGTTTTCTGCTAGCTTTTGGTTTTCTTTTTTCTTGGTTCTCTAGTTCTTTTAGTGATGATGTTAGGTTGTTAATTTGAGATCTTTCTATACCATAAATAGTATGCAACCATAAAAAGGAATACTAAGCAACCATAAAAAGGAATGAGATCGTGTCCTTTGCAGGCACATGGATGGAACTGAAATCCATTTTTCTCAGCAAACTAAGACAGGAACAGAAAACCAAACACCACGCGTTCTCATGTTCTCACTTATAAGTGGGAGATGAACAATGAGAACACATGGACATATGGTGAGGAGAACAATCAAACTGGGCCCTGCCAGGGGGTTTACGGGGAAGAAGATTATCAGGAAGAAAAGCTAATGGATGCTGGGCTTAATACCAAGGTGATGAATTGATCTATGCAGCAAACCACGATAGGACGTGTTTACTTATGTTACAATCCTGCACTTCCTGCGCATGTACCCTGGAAATTAAAAGTTGCAGGGAAAAGAAAAGGAAAAAAAATACTAATTCTATAGAAACTCTTCCATAAAATTGAAAAATATGAAATAATTTCCAACGAATTATATGAAACCAGTATAACATTGATAACAAAATAAGACAAAAACATTACCAGAAAAGAAAGCCACAGAATAATATCTCTCACAAATACAAAAAAAAAAACTTCAAACATAATTTTAGTAAATAAAATCTAACAAAATGTAGAAAAGGATAATATGTCATGACCAAGTAGTTTTATCTTATCCCTTACAACTTCATGTGAAACTATAATCATCTCAAAGTAAAATGTTTAATTAAAAATATCCCAGTGGCGGCCGGGCGCGGTGGCTCAAGCCTGTAATCCCAGCACTTTGGGAGGCCCAGACGGGCGGATCACGAGGTCAGGAGATCGAGACCATCCTGGCTAACACTGTGAAACCCCGTCTCTACTAAAAAATACAAAAACTAGCCGGGCGAGGTGGCGGGCGCCTGTAGTCCCAGCTACTTGGGAGGCTGAGGCAGGAGAATGGCGTAAACCCGGGAGGCGGAGCCTGCAGTGAGCTGAGATCCGGCCACTGCACTCCAGACCGGGTGACAGAGCCAGACTCCGTCTCAAAAAAAAAAAAAAAAAAAAAAAAATCCCAGTGGCATTTTGTTTGTTTATGTTTTTGTCTGTTTTTAGTATTATAGAATTTGACAAGATGGATCTAAAATACATATGGGAATGCAGAGAATATAGAATAGCCAAAACAACTCTGAAAACCAGAGACATAAAGTGGGTTTCAAGATTTATGAAAAAGCTAAAATAATTAAGACAGTGCAGAATAGGGTTCAACATAGACAAGCTTATCGATCGACCTGGATAGAAAGTCCAGACATAGTCTTATATGTCAAATATGAACATCTGATCTTTTTAGATATGCAAAGTCAATTCAGTGGAAATGGGTACTATTTTCTACATAGAGTGCTGAAACAATTGGTTATCCATTTGCAAAATACTAACTTGGATGTACGTACGACATACGTAAAAACTAACTAAAAAAGTGTCATAGACTTAAGTGTAAAGCCTAAAACAGCAAGACTTGTAAGAAAAAATATAAAACATTTCTGTGACCCTTGTTTGAACAAAGATTTCTTAATTTAAACACCAGAAACATGACTCATAAAATAATTGATAAATTGCACCTTATCAAAAGAACTTGTCAATAGAATGAAAATATAAGTCACAGACTGGCAGAAATGTCTAGAAAGATAAATGCCTTTAACTATAATATATAAAGAACTTGTAAATCTTAGTAGTAAACAAGAAAAAATTAAAAAGGAAAAAGATTTGGACAGATATTTAACCAAGGAAAACATACAGATGATACATAATCACATAAAGAGATGCCTGACATTATTAATCCTTGCATAAATAGAAATTAAAATCATGCTGAGATACTATTAAACATCTATTAAAATAGTCAAAAACAAAAAGACCAATGCACTGTGCACTGGAAATCATGTGAATTAATCTGTTGTGCGCTGCCACACAGTCTCATACACGCTAGTGGGATTGTAAAATGGTCAAAACCACTTTGGGTTTGTTTTGTTTGTTTTTTCTAAAAGAAACAATGTTTATTTGATCACAAAACATTGCAATGGGAATACATATGTTCTAAAAAACCATGTGTATATTCAGGAAGGCAAGAGAAGACAAAGGGTTTTAAAGGAAAAAATAAAGAGGAACACGCAATTGTTTTGAAATAAGTATCTGAGGCTACAGAGATTAATAACAAGAGTGACATCAGTCTGAGGTCAGCCAGGCAGTTACTGGGCAGACGTCCTTGCTGAAATACCCTTTTGTGTAAGGTTGCAGTCTTTTGTGATGGTTTTTGTTATCATGCATACAGCTTGTGATCCCTCTCTTCATGGCCTTCCCTGGCTCTGTTTGTCAGGGTTTTCTTAACATTAGTGACTTCATTTTGATTCTGACAAATTTCACAAATTTAACTTTTGAAACTCAGCATGGCATCCACTCTCTTGGTGTAGAAAAACTTCTGTCTTCAAGACCTTCATTTTTAATAACAGGACACTCTCATGTGGAATCAGTTTAAGATTCTGACCGAAATAAACTGTCAAATTCATAAACTTTTTCTCCAGGAGACACCCCAAACAGGTTCTGCTCTAAGTCTGACCTTCACAAATCTTCTTCATATGCAAATTACAGTCTGACTCTGAGATAGGTGGTGGGGCCCAGACATCCGACCAGATTGAGGACTAGCTAAAGCAGCTTTTCATCAGACACAACCACCAGTGTGCCCTGTCAGTTTACCACTGCCATGACAACACTCACAAGTTACTGCCCCTTTCTATGGCAATGACCTAATGCCTCAAGAGTCCCCACTCTTTCCCTAGAAATTTCTACAGAAACCACCTCCTAATCTGCATGTTATTAAAAGTGGATATAAATGTGACTGTGCAAAACTTCCCTAAACTGCTACTCTCCTGCCTACAAGGTAGCCCTCCTCTACAGGAGCAGTCACAGAGCTGTGACACTGCTGGAGCTGCAGAACTGCCACTTCAATAAAGCTGTTTTCTTCCACATCCGCCTTGCCCTTGAATTCTTTCCTGGACAAAGCTGGGAACCCTAGTAGGTAAAGCCCCACATTGGGGCTCACCTGTCCTGCCTCAACTCCAGTGACAGTATGCATGCCAAAATGAAAATGCTGTCCAGAAACTACCCCAGGCACCAGAGGTACAACCTCAGAAAGGACAGAACCCTCCAGCCACATCTGCCTGTGGGTCTCCTGCTTTCCTGTGCTCTCTGTAACTTCTCAGAATCTGCAGTGGTTCTGGAGCTGTCTGAGCAGCTGAAGGACACCTGCAGGGGAGAACGGACTGCTCAGGAAGCACCAAGGGGAGCTCCATTTCCCTCCCTTTTCAGGCTCCAGACTGGCCTCAGTTTGAAGTCACTGCTTCAGGCTCTGCTCGCCACTGCAGGTTATTCACTTGATTCCCACCAATATTGATAGATTAAATGAGAAAAGACCTTCATTCAATCCAGTGGTTGAATAAAACACCAGCAGTGTCACTGACCCACCCAATCATTACTGTCGCTAAACCCTAAGCAGTGTATACATAGCTTTCCCTTTCAAGCAGCCTAACTGGCTCCAGGTTGAATACATCTGTGTCTCTCTCATATACTTCAATTTAAATTATAGAATCCATTTTTTTTAAATCTCACTTAAAAATGTATTTTACAGTTAAGTCACCTTATTTACTAGATTTGATACTAAATCTAATACATTAGGGTATTATTTTTTCTCAAAAAATAAAAGTTTGCCTTCAAGGTACAAAGAATATACCTTGAGACTTTCCGGACCTTGGGACTAGTGGTTCCTATGGAAAAGTTCCAAAGTATTTAACAGGGATAATAAATTTAAACTGAGTATTACTATTGTTTTCCAAAGCAATATTCATTGCTTGGAAGGTTGTGGACCTCAAAGTCAAGTTAAGCGCTCAGTGTATTTTTTTTCTCCTGTCACATTACTTCATGGTCATGCCTGGGATTTTAGGTCAATATTGAAGCCACTTAGCTAAACTAATTATTTCAAGCTATATTTTATTTATTCCCAACCTGCCTTTTAATCCTTATTAGGATAAACATAGCATCACCTTCCAAACTGCAACAAAATTGCCAAATCTTTGTTTTAAAATGTTTATATTTTTTACATTTCTTTTCTTAAATATCAGATAGCTAATTAAGTGTTCTGATTTAAGAAGCCTTGCCTAGAAGCTAGTTTTCTTGTAACTTTGTACTAACCAGGCACTGGAGGCCTTACCCGTATCATCTTATTCTATTCTCACAGCAAGGCTGTGCAGTAGGTGCACTTTTGAAATTTTGTTTTTCAATTTGAACTTTTATTTTAGATTCAAGGAGTACATGAGCAGGTTTGTTACATGAACATATTGCATGATATGAGGTTTAGGGCACAATGAATTTGTCACCCAGGTGCTGAGCATAGTATCAGATAGTTTGTTTTTCAAAGTTTACCCCCTTGCCCCTTGCCCCCTCTAGTAGTCCCCAGTTTCTATTGTTCCCACTACTGTATCCATGGGTACACATTGTTTAGCTCCCACTTACAGATAAGAATGTGGGTATTTGGTTTTCTGTTGCCCCTTTAATTTGCTAAAGTAATGGCCTCCAGCTACATTTATGTTGCTGCTAAGGACATGATCTCCTCCATTGTTATGGCTGCAAAGTATTCCATGCTGTATATGCACCACATTTTCTTTATCCATTCTACCACTAATGGGCACCAAGGTTGATTCCATGTCTTTGCTATTGTGAATGATGCTGCAATGAACATACAAATGCATGAGGCTTTTTGGAAGAACAATTTATTTTCCCTTTGGATATATAACCAGTAGAAGGATGGCTGGGCTGAATGCAAGCTCAGTTTTAAGTTATTTGACATATCTCCAAGCTGCTTTACACAGGGGCTGAACTAATTTACTAAAAGTGTTTCTTTTTCTTCACAACCTCGTCAGCATCTGTTGTTTTTTTACTTTTTCATAGTAGTCATTCTAGCTGGTGTGAGATGGTATCTCACTGCCGTTTTGAGTTGCATTTCTCTGTTGATTAGTGATGTGGAGCATTTTTTCATATGTTTGTTGGTCATTTCTATGTCTTCTTTTGAGAAGTTTTTGTTCATGCCTTTTGCCCACTTTCTAATGTGGTTATTTATGCTTTTGCTTTTTAATTTAACTTCCCCATACATTCTGGTATTAGACCTTTGTCAGATGTATAGTTTGTTAATATTTTCTCCCATTCTGTAGGCTGCCTGGTTAATCTGTTGATAGTTTCTTTTCCCATGCAGAAGCATTTAGTTTAATAGGTACTACTTGTCAATTTTTATTTTTGTTGCATTTTCTTTTGCGATCTTAGCCATAAATTCCTTTCCAAGTCCGATGTCCAGAATGCTGCTTCCTATGTTTCTTCAAGAAGTTTTAAAGTTGGCAGTCTTACATTTAATTCTTTATCTTGAGTTAATTTTTCTATATGGTGAAAGATAGGGGTCTAGTTTCATATTTTTGCATATGGTTAACCAGTTATCCCAGCAGCATTTATTGAACAGGGAATCCTTTCCCCATTGTTTATTTTGGTCAATGTTGTGAAAGATGGTTGTAAGTGTATGGCTTTATTTCTGGGTTCTTTATTCTATCTCATCAGTCCATATGTCTGACTTTGTGCCAGTGCCATGTTCTTTGGGTTACTGTAGCCTTATAGTATAGTTTGAAGTCAAATAATGTGATGCCTCAAACTTTGCTCTTTTTGCTTTGGGTTGCTTTGGCTATAGAGCCTCTTTTTTTGTTCCACATGAATTTAAAAATAGTTTTTCCTAGTTCTGTGAAAAATAATTGTAGCTTGATAGAATTAGTGTTGAATCCGTATATTGCTTTGGGTAATATGACCATTTTAACCATATTGATTTTTCCTGTCCATGAGCATGTACTGTTTTTCCATATGTTTGTGTTATCTGTGATTTCTTTCAAAAACTTTTGATAGTTATCCTTATAGAGATCTTTCATACCCTTGGTTAGATGTATTCCTACATACTCTATTTGTTGTGGCTATTGCAAATGCAACTGCATTCTTGATTTGGTTCTCAGCTTGGATGTTATTGGTGTATGGAAATGATACCGATCTTTGTACATTGGTTTTTTACTCTGAAACTTTACTGAAGTCCTTTATCAGTTCCAGAAGGCTTTTGGTGGGGTCTTTAGAGTTTTCTAGATACAGATTTATATTGCCAGTGAAGAGAGATAGTCTGCATTCTTCTTTTCCTATTTGGATGCCTTCCATTTCTTTCTCTTCCCTGACATTCTGGCTAGAATTCCTAGTGCTACGCTGAACAGAAGTGGTGGGAGTGGGCATCCTTGTCTTGTTCCAGTTCTCAAATTCTCCAGTATTCAATGCCTAGTTTCTTAAGGGTTTCTATTATAAAGAGATATTAGATTTTATTGAAAGCTTGTTAAATGTCTATTGAGATGCTCATGTGGATTTTGTTTTTAATTTTGTTTATGTGGTGAATCACATTTATTGATTTCCATATGTTGAATCAACCTCGCATCCCAAGAATGAAACCTACTTGATTGTGGTAAATTACCTTTTGATGTGCTGCTGGACTCAGTTTGCTAGTAATTTGCTGATTATGTTTGCATCTAGGTTTATCAGGGATATTGGCCTGTAATTTTTCTTTTTCACTTATCTCTTGCCAGATTTTGATATTAGTATGATGTTGGCTTCATATAATGAGTTAAAGAGAAGTCCTTCTTTCTGGATTTTTTTGAATAGATTCAATAGGATTGGTACCAGCTTTTCTCTGTACATCTATTATCTACCATAAATCCATCTGGTCAGGAGCTTTTCTCATTGGCAGGTTTATTAATGATTGAATTTTGAGAGATCTTTTTGATGTGCTACTGGATTCATTTCATTTCTATTTCTGCTAGTATTGATTTTTTTTTTCTTTTTTTGAGACAGAGTCTCGCTTTGTTGCCCAGGCTGGAATGCAGTGGCACGATCTTGGCTCACTGCAACCTTGGCCTCCCAGGCTCAAGCAATTCCCTGTCTCAGCCTCCCAAGTAGTTGGGATTACAGGCGACCATCATCACACCTGGCTAATTTTTGTATTTTTACTTTGAAATGGGGTTTCACCATCAAGACCACCATCAGGTCTTGAACTCCTGACCTTGTAATCCACCTGCCTTGGCCTCCCAAAGTGCTGGAATTACAGGCATGGGCCACTGCACCTGTACTTAATTACTATTTTTATTCCACTGTACTCTGAGAGTATGGTTGGTTTGATTTTAATTTTTTAAAGTTAATTGAGACTTGCCTCAAGGCCAAGCATGTGATAATTATTGGAGTGTGTTCTTTGTGCAGATGAGAAAACTGTATATTCTATGGCTATGGGTGGAGTATTCTGTAGATTTCTGTTAGGTACAATTGGTCAAATGTTGAATTTAAGTCCAGAATTTCTTTGTTAATTTTCTGCCTCAATGATCTGTCTAACACTGTCAGTGGAATGTTAAACTTCTCCACTACTATTGTGAGCTGTCTAATTCTATTTGTATGTCTAGAAATACTTGTTTTATGAATCTGGATGCTCCAATGTTGAGTGCACATATATTTATGTAGTTAAGTCTTCTTGTTGAATTGAATGCTTTATCATTATGTAATGCCCTTCTTTGTGTTTTAATGTTGATAATTTAAAATCTGTTTTTGTTGGAAACAAGTATAACAACCCTTGCTCTTTTTGGTTTTCTGTTGCATGATGGGTCTTTCTCCACTGCTGTACTTTGAGCCTATGGGTGTCATGATGTGTGAAATGGATCTCTTGAAGACAGCAGAACAATGAGTCTTGGTTTTTTTTACTTGCCTTCCACTATTTGCCTTTAAGTGGTGCATTTAGACTATTCATACTCAAGGTTAATATTGATATGTGAAACTTTGATCCTCTCACAAAGTTGTTAGCTGGTTGCTTTTAGGTTCCTATTGTGCAGTTGATTTATAGGTTTGTGGGCTCCATTCTTTTTTGTTTTGTTTTGTTTTTTTTTTTTGAGACGGAGTCTCACTTTGTTGCCCAGGCTGAAGTGCAGTGGCCGGATCTTGGCTCACTGCATGCTCCGCCTCCCGGGTTTACACCATTCTCCTGCCTCAGCCTCCCCAGTAGCTGGGACTACAGGTGCCCACCACCTCGCCTGGCTAGTTTTTTTGTATTTTTTAGTAGAGACGAGGTTTCACCGGGTTAGACAGGATGGTCTCAATCTCCTGACCTCGTGATCCACCCGGGCTCCATTCTTAAGTGAGTTATTGTGGTAGCAGATATTGTCCTTTCACTTCTGTATTTAGAACTCCCTTCAGGATCTCTTGTAAGGCTGGTCTGGTGGCTAGAAATTTTCTTCGAAATTGCTTGTCTGGAAAAAATGTTATTTTTGTCTTCACTTATGGAGCTTAGTTCAGCAGGATATGAAATTCTTGGTTGGAATTTCTTTTCTTTAACAATGCTGAAAATAGGCCTCCAATCTCTACTGACTTGTTAGGTTAGTTCTTTAGCAATGACTTGGACAGTCCAATGACTATATTCTTGGTGATGTTCATTTTACATAGTATCTCACAAGTGTTCTCTGGGTTTCTTGTATCTGAACATCTGCCTCTCTAGTGAGGTTAGGGAAATTTTCTTAAATTATTCCCTCAAATATGTTTTCCAGGTTGCTTGTCTCTTTCTGTGTCAAGAATGCCAGTAATTCATAGGTTGAGCCACTTTATATAATCCCATATTTTTGAAGAATCTTTTCACTTTTATAAATTATGTTTTCTTTATTCTTCTCTGACTGAGTTAGGTCAAAGACCAGTCTTTAAGCTCTAAAATTCTTTCTTCTGCTTGGTCAAGTCTATTGATAAAGCTTTCAATTATATTGCAAAATTTCTTAAGTAATATTTTCAAGTCCAGAAGCTCTGATAGATTTCTTCTTAACATGTTTATCTCTCTTCCTTCACTTCCTGGATTTCTTTAGAAGTTTCTTGTGTGAATTTTCAACACTGTTTGGCTCTTATTGAGCCTCCTTTTGATCCATGCTTTGAATTCTTTATCTATCATTTCTGAATTTTTATTTTTGTTAGGGACCATTGCTAGAGAGCTAGTGTGATTCTTTGGTGGTGTCACAACATTGAGTTTTTTCATGGTGTCAGAACTCTTGCACTGTTTCCTTCTCCTCTGAGACACTGGCACTTCTAATTTTTGTAAATATTTTCACATAGGTGGGATTTTTTTTCTTTTCCTTTATTTCCAGGATAGCAGGCACAAGTGCCAGTACCACAAGAGCATACAATGAGTGGCCACCACATGCCCAGAGGTACTGCTAATCTAGGAGTGTGGGTGATACAGTGCCTGGAGATCTTTCTGAGCATGGAGTATAGAGGGACCTACTGCACCACTATCTCTGCACAGGAATGGTGAGGTGGCTCATGTTAATCCAGGTGAATGGGTACTCCAAAAGCCTGGGGATATTCCTTGGTGTGAAACAAGGAGGTCCTCTTGCATCAAGATCTCTGCACAAAAAGGGTGGAGTGGTTCAGGCTGCAGATTTGGGTGAGCAGGTGCACTGAATCCCTGAAGATCTACCTTAATGTGAAGCATAAAGGGACCTGCTGCACCATGATCTATGCACAAGAAGGGTGGGTCACCTCAGGCTGCTGATCCAGATGAGTGGATGATCCAAATGCCTGTAGATATGTTTGAGTGTGAAGTGAAGAGTGCTCCACTGAACCAGGAACTCCACACAGAAAGGGTGGAGTGGCTCAGGCTGTTGGTCCAAGCAAGTCAATGCTTTGAATGCCTAGAGTTCTGCCTGCTAGTGAAGCAGAGAGTGGCCCACTGGACTGGCTGCTGAGACACAATGGAGGGTTCTAAACCTTAGACTAGGGAATCAAGAAAGGCTTCCCAGAAAAGATGACTGAACTGAAAGTTGGTTAAAAACAATGTTAGTCATGTGAATAATTGAATTGCAGTGTTGGGTGTATTCAGAAAGAATGTCCTGGTTGTAAATAGAAAAAATAAAAACGCATACATCAGTTGTATGTTTCTGAAGTGAGTTAGATACGTTTGAAAGTTGTGCTATTGCTGATGTTGCTGGATGCTACTGCCTTCTATGGCAAACAGCTATTACTCTTCCTTCTCTAACACTCTTACTCTCAACCTCTCTGCATTCCCTGTAGAGTCTCCAAAGCACCTTTGAGAGTGAATTCCTGGGACACAGGGAAGATGAATGTTTAATTTTATATGACAAAATCTAGTCTTTTCCAAAATGAGACTTTTACACTCCCTCCAGCAATGTATAAGAGATCCAGATTTGGGGTTATCATTCTTTTTAATTTTATCCATTAAAGTGTATGTTTAAGTAGTATCTCACCATTAACTTAATTTGTATTTCTCTAATAACAAATGCTGCTGATCAACTTTTCATGTATTTCTTGGCATTTCATATATTTTCTAACATTAAGTGCCTTTTTAAGTATTTTGGCCAGTTTTAGTGAATTATTTTATTTTGATTATTGATTTGAAGGAGTTATTTATAAAATTTAATTTCTTTGCCATAGGACTGATCTTTTTTCGGTCCATGGTTTTTCTTTTTATTTACTTAATGCTTTGTTTTAATAAGCAAGAGTTTTTAATATTGAAGAAGTTAAATTATCAACTATTTTCCTTTTATAATCAGGGCTTTTTAATGCCCTCTCTAAAATATCTTTACCTACCAAAATAATACAAAGATTTTCTCTTATAAGTTATTCTAGAAACTATACTTTTAGCTTTATTCGTCTTATGACACATCTATACTTACTATATGTTATATTGATGCTGTGGCTAACTACCATGCACCAGGAAGAACTTCAGAAGTTCCACTGGTTGGTTAATTCCTTTCTCTATGTAGAGTTAAACATCAGCAACACAAATTCCAGATACATTAAAATTGATAGGAATATATTAAATATGGCCCATATGATGGAGAACTTTTAACTGCCTCAGGATATTAAAGCAGCATTTATCATAGTGGTTCTCCCAACTGTGGAGGAAAAGTTAAATATTAAATTTGAACTCAATTGAACATGGACACAAACAATGGTCACCAAGTCCTGAACAGGTGGCATGAGCCCCTTGAGGCATTTATCCAGCACTGTTTCGGAGAAATCTCTATTTCAGTCTATTCCTATATGTTAGTTATTCAAAAACAACAGACAGTCACAAAAACAAGTTGGCCTGTTTGTGTTCCTTGAGCCCCGTTGTGAAGGGCCCTCGTGACTGGGCCTCATGCCAAGCAACTCATTACAAAAAGAGCCAGAGTCCCAGACCACTCTGAAGCTTTATGAGACCTCTCCTCATCTATGCACAGATAAGTGTCAGACTCTGGAGCCCAGGGTGTTGCTTCCTAGTCAGGTGATGAATCCTTCATAGTCTGATGAAGATCTATATAGTCTGATGAAGATATATATATATCTACATCTTTTCCCTTCTCCCCTTCCCATTGCAACTTGCTTATTATGTCAATTTGCTCATTATATAATTTGCTTATTATATGTGTATTGCCATTTATGTGGGATAAAAGTTGTTTACCCTTAAAGGTATTATGTGTGTATCTTTTCTTCTCCCCTTGCACATCTCCCACACAGAATGCCAACAAAAAGCTTTAATGAAGGTTAATAACTGGTCAACAGGTAAAGTCTATTTTTTAGACTAAAATGAAGCTCTGCATAATTGATTTTATGAAATGTATTGATTTAAAACAAGCTCATTAACAAATTTGAAGAAATATAATTATTTTGAGAAAAGATCCCCTTCAACTCAGCTCCATAGAGATCCACATGACCCTGTTTTGGGCAGAGTGTAAGACAAGCTCATAATTCTTCAAATTATCTTATTTTATTTTTGTTTCCTGTCTGTTTAGTAACTAAAGTAACAGATGTTAACTATAATTTAGAAAATAATCAGAAAATCTTAACATTCATTCACTTGTCAAGAGGCCTATGTTACATAATGTATCCTACAAGTCATCCTCTTATCTATAGGCAATATACAACTCTGAAATTCATAATGTGATTAGCAGGCAGACATGTTGGATGAGAGTGACGGGCATGTTGGGCGCATGAAGGCGTTACAATTCACTGTCATCTGCCATGATTTTATAGCAGGTAATATATACATCTGTAACATTTCTCCAGTAGAAAGGAAGCTGGTGAAAGTAAGCCATCGCTTAATTTATTAGAACGTTGATAATTCAAAATCTTCTTGTGTAAAATGAAATAAAATAAAAATAGAAGTTCAAAAGTGACACTGAAAGTGGCAGAGATTCTAAAGTGATAAGACTTAAAAATTGCATCCAGGTGAGACTTCAGGGGCTGATAGTAGATTAGTATAAAACAGTTCATGTCTCAAGGTACCTAACAGCATGAAACTCAAACCCTAGGATAAAGAAAGGAGGAACGGAACCAACAAGTACTGACATCAGACACCTGGTATCACCTAGTGTTTTGTGGTATATAACACATCTAACTTTCATGACAAACCATTCATTAGGCAGACGCCATCCATATTTCGCAAGTGCAGAAACAGAGACCCAGAGATTAATTAATTTACCAAAAGTCACATATATAGCAGGAATTAGAGGCTGAATTTGAGTCTAAGACAGTGCAAATTAAACTTTAAGAAATGTTTAAGGGTGACAATAGAGATCTTTCAGCATCTGAGAACAACATTCAGATGAAGAGGGTCTTTCAATGCATGAGAAGCTGCTATCCCAGTGACGATTCTCAGCTGAAGTTATATGTAGTCATAACATACCCAGTCAAGGACCGGTAGACTAATATCTCTTAAGCAGATGACGCTGATGTCAACTCTTTCTGAGGAGCTGACAGATTGCAGAGGTCAGAAAGCCAAACTCACTGAGAGTAAGAGCTTTCACCCAGATCATATTTAGGAACCAGTGTTTTGCTTTCAACTACTGATATGGCCTAGAGCATAAATCGTATCTGTTTGCATTTTGATCATCAGAAAGACGTATACTTAGACTAGAAGAGATAAACTCCATTACAACTTACATATCTTCATGGTATTTATGCTTCATTGTAGTCATTTCAGATTGTAGAGAGTCTCTTTTGGAAATGCCTCTCTGCCTTCAAACTAGAATTTATGTAGTGGGCACTGCCCATATAATAGAGAACACCTCTCCAAAGTCACCAGTGCATTCAGTGTCAGTGACTTTTTAGCTGAACCAAGAAATGTTCTATGAGAAGAAACAAAAGAATTAGAACCCTTTGAGCTGACATCTATTTCCTCTCTGCCTGTGCTGCTGAACGAACCACAGGGCAGAAGGCAGTGCTTGGCATAAACGAAATCATTCCAGGAAATGATTTCATTTGCCTTTATCTTCTTCCTAATTGGTTTTTTATTTGCTTTTAAATTTTAATTGTTCTGATTTATGTGTGTTTCACTTTATAATGTTCTTCAAATTCTTTGAGGAATAGGCTATAAAATATCAATTCTTTAGAAATATATTGTCCTATAATACATACATATGATAATACTCAAAGGCTGGTAGAAGGGTAATTATAGAACCACCTTTCTCTGTAAATGCCCAACTAACCTGTAAAATGATAAAATGCATATGCTCTGCTTCATTAGTCCAATCTTGGTTATCAGGAGTAAGACGGGAAAGAAAATGTATTCTTGCTACTACCATAGAAAGCATTTGATAAAATATTTAACAAAACTCAAATCTGCTTTGCAGGTTCTTCTTCCTTTACTATGACTGCCTGGGCATAAAGTGAAATTTGATTTAATTTTGTGCAAAATCAATAGACAATAGCTCCCAAATGTATGTGAAATTCTTATTGATTGTTCTGAAAATCAAATACTATCATGTTTAAAGTCATCATATTAGAATTGAAATATTTGTTTTCAGAGTAATTCAAAATATTATTTGTGTAATAAAACTTCGACATACACTTATTTAATTTACTTTCAATTAAACCATTATAAAATTGAATTTTATCAGAGGTATTGGATTATGTTATAGTTGAATAAATTGAAAGGACTTATGTTACCTTTTTATTTAAAATCAGGAGAAAATTGATCTAAATGAATTTCTCCATTGCTTTATGTTGTTATTGAATATATGAGAAAATTACTCTGGCATAAAGAAACATAAAAGCTTCTTCACAGAAATACAAAATTAATCTTTCTTTAAATCAATTCATCCATGTTATTCATTACTAGACTGGTGCTCTTCTTGTTTGAAATTTAGTCAACCATGATTTGTTATTGACTAATAAGGTTCTAGGAGCATTTTTCTATGGAAATTATTCAGTAGACTGTTTTTTTTGAGATGGAGTTTTGCTTTTGTTGCCCTGGGTGGAGTGCAATGGCGTGATCTCGGCTCCCCGCAATCTCCGCCTCCTGGGTTCAAGCGATTCTTCTGCCTCAGCCTCTTAAGTAGCTGGAATTACAGGCATGCGCCACCACATCTGGCTAATTTTGTATTTTTAGTAGACACGGAGTTTCTCCGTATTGGTCAGGCTGGTCTCGAACTCCCAACCTCAGGTGATCCGCCCACCTCAGCCTCCCAAAATGCTGGGATTACAGACATGAGCCACTGTGCCTGGCCGCTTCAGTAGACTTTATAGACAGGACAGTGGCTTTTGACTGAGATTATGGCAGACGGAGGATGGAAGGTGTCCACAGAACAGTGACTTTTCTATGTACAATCCAAGCTGAATCATGAGCTTAGTGGTACTTCTCACAGTCTTGAATTCAACAGACTTATTGGCACCTCTTGAATGCCCGACATTATGCTTGGCATCAGACATTCAAGGATGAAAATGTTTAGTTTCCCTTCTCAGAGAGCTTACACCATTAGGAAGAATAAGGGCATATGAATGAATAATCACATATAAAATGGCATATTCTATCATGGGGGTATGAGTAAATTGTAATTGAAGAAAAGAGAAGGTTCATGAAAAAAATAAAAATGTTAGAAAAGTCTTCTCAGATAACTACTTCAGCTGTAAGTTAAAGAAAAAGTAAAATTTACTCTGGCTGATAAAGGTGCATTACACAGGACTTAAAGGAAGTGAAAATGGTTATGTTCAGGAAAGTCTGCACAGTTCAACACTTTTGGAGAAGTTTATTCTTGTGGGAGAATGGCATGTCCAAATACTTACGAAAGAGTCAGGGAGAAGATAAGGAACTGCCTTGTCAACCATCCTAATAACCTTCCACCTTCTTCTTAGTTCAAAAGAACTACTGAAGTCTTAAAAGCTGGGAAAACAGCATTACTGGATAGTTCTAGCTGGAAAGCAGAAAACAGGCAAAAGTCACCAACACTTGAAAGTCAATGATGACCACAATCTGGACAAGAGATAAAGAGAGATTTAAAATAATAGAAATCAAAAGGGAAAATATTCAGTATTTCAATTGTGTCATTATTCTTACAACATTTTAACAAATGGCTTTTTCCAAAGTGCATTTTGTTTTTCTAAAACTGAAGTGACTTTTATTTCACTATTGCATATTCATAAATCCAATAATTCATGCTAGATGATATAAAGTATCCACATTTAATATAACTTTGGAAGATCTCTATAAGTTCATAACCAAAAAGTATCTGAGACAGGTCTCAATCAATTTAGAAGTATATTTTGCTGAGGTTAAAGACAATGCCTGGGAAAAAAAATGGGAATCACAGAAATAGTTTATGGTCTGTGTTTTTCTCCAAAGATGATTTTGAGGGCTTCAGTATTAAAGTGGAAAAAGAGGCTGGAGGAGAGAGAAGGAGGATATGATCGCATTACCAAATCCACATGTTGCAAGAGAAAAGGAGCAGATAGGGGAGTAGTCAATGATGTATTTGTCTCATACCAAATAAACTGGCTCTTTACATAAGATGAGGTGAACATAGAGTATCTACCTGTGGAGATCTACCTTTTATCTGCAGCTTTCTGCTTAGGAACAAAAGGAATGGCACGTCCTTGCATGACTCAGCTTTCAGCTTAATTTTTTCCTTTTGCAGAGTGAATTGGGGTCCCAGATTTTAATTTTCTCTTCACAGGTTCATAAAGTTTGTGGACCCTGTGCACGAAAGAGACATTGATTTATTTTATCACATCCTTAATAAAGCTACCTTGAAAGACAACACAATTCATAGGCTATTTAGCAGGGTCATCAGAAGGCTTCAGTGAGTCATTCAAGCACAAAATTAGTTTCATATGAGGAAAATTTGTTATGGTGAGAGGCTTAGAAAACAGTTGTATTCTGGAAGCATCCTGGAAAGAAACAGATGGCACGTTGAAAGGATTGGCTGAAAAAATCGAATGAAATGACTATTTGCACTAGTGGGGGTGTGGCAAGGAGAACCAAGAATGAAAGAAGGTCCCAGGAACTAGAAACCTTTACACTCCAGACCCGAGGAGTCGAGATGGGGGAGGGGTGTTCCCGGAGCTGGCTAGAGCTATAGCCCTGGAAGCAAGCTTCCAGAGGTCCCAGCAAGAAAAGGGGCCGTGTTGGGGGCTGGGCACTGTGGCTCAGGCCTGTAATCTCAGCACTCTGGGAGGCCAAGGCGGGCGAATCACTTGAGGTTAGGAATTTGAGACTGGACTTCACTGGATGAAACCCTGTCTCTACTAAAAATACAAAAACTAGCCGGGCGTGGTGGTGGGCGCCTGTGATCCCAGGTGCTCGGGAGGTTGAGAAAGCCGAACAGCTGGAACCCGGGAGGCTGAGATCGCATCACTGCACTCCAGCCTGGGCGACAGAGCAAGACTCCGTCTCAGAAAAAAACAAAAAGCAAAAAACAAACCAACAACAACAAAAAAGAGCGGAGGGGGTGGCGGTGCGTAGGGAGAGAGATGAAGCTCCTGCCAGATCCATTTAAGTAAAGGAGAAAATGGGGACTGGAAACCGTAAGCCTCTCTCTTTTCATACTACATCCTGCTGGGATTTCCATTGTGCAAAACAAACTACAGGAAGGAAAGAGAGCAACAGTTAAAAGGAACCACCATCCTGGACACAGAATGCAGAGGACAGGCAAAAACAGATGGAGTCAGGGGAGGAATGGTGGGCAGCAGATTAAACAGCTGGAGAAGGTGGCCATTGCCACTTTTCAAATAGTCTGCTTGGTAGCTGAGGAGGCTGCTGCTCAGTTTAGCATTTTTTAAAGGGATGTGTGTTTGCACATTTAGTTTGCTTTGCCTGGTTTATAGGTGCACTCCAGCCTTGGTTTCTACATGCCTACTTGGGTTTGAATTCCGTGTAAAAGCTCCCTTGGAACACGTTTCCCCCCACTTAGGACTAACTTGCTATCCTCTGTGCCTGGTTTATATGTTTAATTATGCTGTTTAATATACTGAATTATGCTTTTGACATTTCTTTACAGAGGCCTTTGTGACTAAATACAATAAACAAGAAAAATGAGTAGAGGCATTGATAAATTATCCTAAGAAAGATAAACTTCAAAATTGAATTTCCTAGGACTAAAGAATGTGGGTATTAGGAAATGATCAAGGGATTTTTCAAATTTATTCAGTGTTTTTTTGTTTGTTTGTTTTGTTTTTTACTATTTTGCCTTCCTTCCACCTTCATCAGTTAGTCAATTCTCGATGCACAGTGAACATAAATGCAACCTTTTCTTTTAGGCTAACTAAAAGAGTGTCTGTACCAAGAGGTTGGAGGAAACAGGCATCTAAAAACAGTGATTTTTATATGAATTGCTAGTTGAAATAACAACAGGATTTCTGCTTAATAGGTTTCTAGTGCATTAACTCAGCCAGTTTTGTAGAATTACAGACTTTTTTTCAAAACAAGTAAGCTACTTATTATTCATAATCTTCAGAGCAGTAGCTTAATGTTAAATAGCCCTTAAAACACACTCAATAAAATAGTAATGTGTATTCCCTCCCTTTATTCAGAGACCTCAGAAGCTCCTCTCCAAGGCCCTCCTCAGACACTCAGACCTTACTCTTTTATTTCTGCAGCACAGATATTTAATCGAGTGCAAAGGCATGTTGCTCAACCTCACAGAATTGAGAGTCATAAACAATGAATAATGCAGAACTGAAAAAGCCAAACAAATCAGTCTAAGATTTATAACCCTGGTGCTTTGTGAGGAAACATAGAAAACAAAGAACTTTTGGTTAAGTGCTGGGTTCTTCTTCCTCAAACATCAACATTGCAATCACAAAGACAGAGCAACCTCCAGAAATTAGGCTTCTAGGGAATTGGGGTCCTGGGCATTTTGCACTGTAACATGGGGATAGTCACATTATCACTTAACTTAGAGCATTATTTTGAGAATAGAAATGGTTAATAAATGTGAAAGTAACATGTAAATTGTGATGACTTTATAAAGATTACTTATTACACTAGGCATACTAATATATCACTAAAACATCTCAACATTTAGTTTATTAATCAGACATGTGTTGGTATAGGGAAAAAAGGATCATTTACTTTTGAACATTTAGTGATTAAAAGAAACAAAGCTAGGTCCAGTTAATGCTGTGAATTGTCATCGTAATCAGCTCCATTGCCGATTTCCTGTAGTTCTGATGTGGCATTCAATTCCTCAAATGTTAGTCAGTGTGCCAGACAATGTTCTAAGACTTAAAAGCAGAAAGCTAGGTAAGTCTGATTATCTTTACCCTGTTGATTTTATCTTCTACTTAATTAAACAAAACAAAATTGTGAAGACTTCTAAAATGTCTCCTGTTTTTTGTTTTCCTTTTCTTTTTACAGAATGAATTGGAAATCCTTTCTTGAATCCTTCTCTTCTCCTTTCTAATCATAGCTGCCTGAATTTAGATCACCATGATACCTTGTCTTGACTATGTTTAAACTTTGACTGTTTCACCTTCTCCACTTCATTCCCCGAAATCCATTTCTTCCTAAAGTAATCACAGATGTTGGATGAACAATCTAAAAGGGTTCAAGTTCCATTACATGACACCACTTTCCAGTTGCTCCAAAATCGGGCTTCCACCTCCCTTTCAAATCTCAGCTCTTGACACTTCTGGCTTGTGCTTTAGTGCCCATTAATATCAAATGGTGGAGTACCCAAAGTATTAAAATATTTGCTAATAGTAAATCCATTTCCACTACCCATGTGGTAACTGCTACTCATCCTCCTAAGGGCACCAGTTTTCTCATTTCTTCACCTGCACAAACTGGGTTATATAGTTTGTGTCTGTGTCATATTCTACTTTGTCTCTATCATTACTCTTATTCCAGTGAAATGAAATGATTTTTTTTTTTTTTTTTTTTTTTGAGACGGAGTCTCGCTCTGTCGCCCAGGCTGGAGTGCAGTGGCCGGATCTCGGCTCACTGCAAGCTCCGCCTCCCGGGTTCACACCATTCTCCTGCCTCAGCCTCCCGAGTAACTGGGACTACAGGCGCCTGCCACCTCGCCCGGCTAGTTTTTTTTTTTGTATTTTTTTTAGTGGAGACGGGGTTTCACAGTGTTAGTCAGGATGTTCTCGATCTCCTGACCTCGTGATCCGCCCGCCTCGGCCTCCCAAAGTGCTGCGATGAAACTCTTTCTTTCAGCATACTAAGATCCATTCCAGTCATGGGTTGTCTGACACATCCTTTTATCCCCAGCTCCAAATAACAGTATAGTACACACATAGTAAGCACTTTACTCTAGAATGAAATACAGGCTCCTTTATCCTAATTTTTTAAATATGTAAGAAGTATTTAGGAATACATAAGTGACTTAAATTGCATCCTGTAGGATATTTACACAGTGGGAGAGTCTATGTTGCCATGTGGATTCTCTCGTTTCACCCCTATTAAGTTCACTTTTAACACTGGATATGTAAATATACTGCCGCCACTTCCATAAATGCAGAGCTGGAAATTTTCCAAACCACTGTGCACCTACTGAGAAATTCTCCATTGAACATAATTCTAGATCATCCACTGATACATGGGCTTAAGTTACAGAGCTGATTATGATGCAAAATGCATTCTACATGAATTGGATCTGTCTTTATTTCTTTTAGTCATTAAATGTTCAAAAGTAGATGATAAATTTTCTCTACTTCAATATATGTCCCTGACACAAAAAGCATGAAAAGGGAATTAAAGTTTTATAAGAACTCGAATATGCACTGTACATATTTCCCTGTCAGACAAGCTGTTTTTAGTAATGACTTGTAGGAGATTCGGTTTCAATTAGACTAAATTTAAATAAATTCAATCCAATCCCCACTTTCTCTTCCAGTTATAAATCTGGTGAGACTCATGGAATTAATCTGAGCTCATTCAAATGTAAGATCAATGGGAAAGACATTTTATTGATATTAAACAAAAAATTACAATAGACTAAATCTTTGGATCAGAAGATGTAATAATAGAGTTATGCCATGTCTGTCACCTTAAATCAAGATATTTAAATGTTCACTTTCATTCAGGGTAAGATAAAGCTGTGTCATGAGTGATTTTTAGTGCACTATTTTAAAAAGGAGAAGAAGAAGCTGCTGCTGGTAAAAGGAATAAGCAATTTCGGGCATTTACAGCCAATTTTACCTTTAAATGTAAATCATCAAGTTTATTTGATTTTCAAAACATAGAAGGTGGTCCCAATACAGGCCATTCCCTTATTTTTCTGAATGTAATAACACACACTGTATAGTAGAGTAGAAGAGACAATGGTCATCAACTTTTAGGGCTAAACTTAGACTGTTGGGGCTGGAAGAGTCTAGCTCTGGTAGTCTAAGATTGTAACCATCTGCACTATTACAAACCTTTCTAATAGTGGCCCTGCTGTGGGATCATGAGACAAACTGCAAATTGAAAATAAGTGATTAGCCTGGTTTATAAATTCTGAACGTAACTACCAAGGCTGCTTTGAGATTCACTCTCACATCCTAAACCTTTGATGGCATACCCCTCTTTTGAGATGCCCCAGTTTCTTATATATGCTTCTCTTCTCTGCAAGAACTAATATATATAGAACTCTCTCTCTCTCTATATATATATATATATATTAAGTGTCTTCCTCATGGTTTTTGGCCAGAAGGCCCCATAGTTTCTAAATCATAAGACTACTATAAAAATTAAATAAGCTTATGTACCTGGCACAAAGTGATTTTTAATAATATGAGCTATTGCTGCTGGGTGACTATCAATTTATTATCTCTGAAATCCAAATCTACCCTCATTGCCTTGATTTGTGATTCTGGAGCTGGGGCCAGTATCATTTCTCTTTGGTAGCTGGCAGAATGGCATGTCTGAGAGACAGCCACCCAGCAGTGTTCCCCTTCTGCACACCCTCAGCCATAGCAAGAGATTTCCAGTGTCTCAGACCCATGCTGTCCTAACCCGCAAGAGAAGGTTTTGTGCTTACCAGTCCATGCTCATGGTTTCCTGCACTCTAGCCTCACCACAAAGCCTATGGACCATGCCTAGGCTAAGGCAATCCAGCCAGTTGCACCATCCTGTCGTCTGAAACTCAACACCAGAGAAGAGATTCCCTCCCAAGTCAGCCCCTTCCTTTGCACTGTCTCTCAGTCCTAAGAATTCTCATGTATTCCTTCTTTCTGATGTGGTAGAAGTCTCCTGTGGGAATGTTGGAAAATCAGCTGGAGGCTGACGTTGCTGGTCGCTGGCATACATGCTACTGTACCAACTACCAAAGAGACATATTGCCAGGTAATAATTATTCATATTGAAATCTCCATGTTTACATTACCAGTGTGCTTTCTGTCTCCTGACTGACTGTGAATAGTATAAGTACTTGAAATAGAGGTTTTTCAAATGGAAACTTGCTGCTATGACTTTGCCTCTAGACTTAGTATCTCTTACTTGTTCTGCCCCTTGATTTCTGACCAATTAGACCTCAACATTTAACCTTACACCTAATTGAGCTATCTTTAGTTTTAATCCCTCACTGTTTCCTAATTTCTGATTTATTTGCCATCACTTTGATTTGGATTAGCCATTTGCCTTCAAGCCTGGATGGGGGAATTTCTGTAAAAATGTCAAACCTGTGACTCCTGTCTCAAGAATTGATGCTTGTATTTTAATAATATCAAGGTATTGACAACTTTGTTTCTTCCCTTTACTTGTCTGCTCTAATCTCATTTTTCTACCTAATAAAGAGTCTTGGTAATGCTAATAATAGTATTAATAAAAATAATAATTACAACAGTAGTAATATTTATTGTGTCTTTACCTTTTATGCTAGGCACTGTGCTATGTATGTTTTACTTAATTCCCACAATAGTATTAATAAGTAGATACTGTTCTAATTTATTTTATAGAATGAGAAAATGAGGTTTAGAGAATTTAGAAACCTGGCTATAGTCAAGCAGCTAATAAAAGCAGGTGTAACTGTTTCAAATCTGTGCCATAAGCCCATGTGAACTGCTCTTCAAAAATAAATGCCCTGAAGTCTCCACTTGTGGGTAATTATTCAAAATTAAACTATTATTATTTAGCTTATGCTATTCCAACAGAAATTACTATTTCATTTCTCTATAATTTTAAAAATTATTTTCATTGCATCTTTCATAGCTACCCAATTTAACCATCCATCATGGTATTTAAATGAATGTCAGTGTTTGAATATTACTGTTAAAGTGATGTTTGATTCAGTAATTATTACAAAGATGATCAAAATTATTCAAATGTATGTGAAACTGATTGGTTTGACTTAGGTAATGTCAATGAGTGCAAACGTCTTGCTCTGATGACCCCAGCTACTAAATTTAGATGACAGAAAGATCACTGACTACATTTTTGGTTCAATTTAATTAATTAAACTTGACTCTATTCTTTAAAAGTATGATTTATTCTTTGAAATACAGTTCATAAGCTCATTCCTAGAGTATATTTAATCAATTTAACATTAACTGTTGCTGTTTGGGTAGAACAAATGAATAAATCATTTAAAAATGTAATTATACAGGGCTAACATATAATTGAGAGGAATTGTGAGGCTAGTAACCAGTAAATAGACTATAAATGCAATTAATTAGTTTTTATTCTACAAAGCATGCAGTTTAATTTCTATTACATCAGGTAACACTGTAAGGCTGTTTACTCTCCTTCATAAGCCTGGTTTAGAATAAATTAATATTCATGTATAATTTAGAAAAAGCCATGAGATGTGATAAAAAGAGGGTCACAAAAAGTAGCATAGTCCTCATCTGTTTTAGATAGTCAGATATTTATATCAATGTTTGCAAATACAAAATGAGGTGGGTGTTACAGGCTCGTGATGAATGTCAAAGGAAATGATGTGCACATGTGCTGAAAATATAAAGTGTGATGCAAATACAAATGGACGATGATAACATGCCTGTTCTAAAGCTCCAGTCTACTTCACTTTTTTCTGCTGCCTCTGTCTTACATTTATCAATTGTTTATTGCTGGATTCAGTTTTTCTCAACATATCCAATTTTAATATATTTTAAAATATTTAGACCTCTCTATTTTTTTCCAATAGGCAGTAGAAACATATCCTATTACTTTCACAGAATTAGTGCATAAGGGAGGGTGTTAACACAGAAACACTCTACAAATCCTCCATATGGAGATAGAGATAACCTTTGCTTTAGCTCATTCCCCCAGCATTTCATTTTATTTTCACTTTAAATCATTCCAAAATATTTTATAGTTTCCTTTGAGATTTCTTGGTTGAATTACTATGGATAATTTGAACTATTTGAAAGTTTGTTGTTTAACTTCCAAATCATTAGTAGATTTTCTAGTTCTCTTTTTGTTATTTATTCTCAGTTAATTTTCATTATTTTCAAGGAATATATATACTAAACTTTCTATTATTTTATTCTTTGTTTTTTGAGACAGGATCTTGCTTTGTCATCCAGCCTGGAGTGCTGCAATGGTCAGTGGTACAATCACAGCTCACTGAAGCCTTAACTTCCCGGGCTCAATCAATTCTCTCACCTCAGCCTCCCGAGTAGCTGGGACTACAGGTGCACACCACCATACCTGGCTAATTTTTTGTATTTTTTATAGAGACGGGATTTCACCATGTTGCCCAGGCTTCTATTATTTTGAATCTGTGAAGGTTTATTTTATGATCCAGGATATGTCTAACTAGATACATGTTTCATGAGAACTGGAAAAGTATGTGCATCCTGCTGTTGCTGTGTGGTGTGTTCCCATTGACCAATTCAGTCTTTTAGTTGAAGTTGTTTAGGTTTTCTCTGTCCTTGCTGGTTTTCTTTCTGCTTATTTTATCACTGAATGGGATATTGTTCATTTCTCCTTCCTTTTCCAACAGTTTTTACTTCACACACGTTAAAGCTCTGTTATGAAGCACATACTCATGTAGGTGTATTGTAGCTTCCTGGTGAATTATTGCTTTTGTAATATTTAATGTCCCTCTTTATCTGATTATTTTTCCTCTTCTGAAGTCTACTTTGTCTGATATTACCATACCAATGCAACCTTCTTTTCTTTAGTGTTTGCATAGTAGATTTTCCTCCTACCCTTTTGCTTTTCTTAATCTATCATTGATCCTAGTTAGGATCAAGTTGCCAGTCTGACTCACTTTCTATAGTTCCGATGTCAGTTCAGCCTTAAAGCCTTTGCAGGGATATCCAAACTGGCTCTGTCTGTGCTCCTTTGGGGAGCACAGTTTGCTTCCTCGTTGTTGGTCTACATCATGGCTCCTTTGTCAGTCAATTTGGTGTGCTGCTTCCCATCAATCCTACGCATCTGTAACTCTAGGCTGGGCCCAGGACTTCAGACACAGCTTTGTAGGACCCCTCTCTTGAGATCCCCAATCCTTGTCATTTTCTTCACTCTGCAGTACACAGGAGCTTTTTCTCTAGTATTCCGGGTAGAAAACTATGGACATCTGCTGTGTAATTCCCAAATATTTAGAAGATTTCCTAGTCATTTTTCTGTTATTGATTTCTAGTTAACTTTTATTATTTCCAAACAATATATGTATCTGCTACTGTACCCTTGTACTGTCACATACTTTTAAACTGGATCTACCTCTGGGGCAAAGCAGCAGAGGAAAGAGGGAAGTTGCATGTGGCAGAGATTCCCCCCAACACTGTTCCCATTACAGGGGAGGTTTGTTCTTGTTACTGTTGTCAGGGAGGTGGCTTTTTCTCTCAGAGTTTTAGGTGTCTGAACAGTAGCTGTTGCTGCTGCCTCCTCTGAAGGGTACTTTTGGGACTGAGACTTACCTAGGGGCTGAGCTGGGAAAAAATAAAAACAACACACACACAGACAAATAAGAAGAGGAAGTATTCCTCTCTCTAACTCCATTCTGTAAGGAAGCCAGTCCTTGAACCAGTAATAGTGGGTTTCTCTTGGACTTTTCCTGTTCTGCCTGTTGTACAGTTCATGGATTCAGGCTTTCCCGAGTCTAATTCAAGACATATTGGAGGAAAAATCTCACACAGCAATATGCACACACATACAGCAATATGCGCGTGCGCACACACACACACACACACACACACACACACACACAATGGATCACTCTGAGAGGTTTTTTTTTTAATGATTTCCATTCAGGGTTCTTAGTTGTAATCAGTAGGAAAGATAAAGTGAAGTATCCATATTCCATCTTAACAAAAACCACACCACTCTTCCACATTCTAGACGTCGCAGATTTTAAGACTAAGTGCTTGCAATCCTTTACTGTCCACCTGACAATTTTTCCTGGAAACTGTGTTTACAGAAATGCCTCTCCCCTATTCACCTTAACTGTATCCTAAAGAAATGAGGATTTGCCATGCAGCAAAGAGCAGGAACATTTTAATGAGCCACGGTTTTAGGGGCTGGTGTTTACACTGGCTCAGATCTGCCATGAAATGTCAGCCTGTAGACGCTGCACTTTCAATGGACTAGGAGTGGCCACGGAGAGAAGGGGTCAGAAGGACCCTTCCTCTTCCACAGTCCGGCAAGATAAACTAGATAAAGAAACTGGTGTTTTACCTTAGAGAGTTTTGGTTGGAAAAATTTACCTGCTTTAATTCGGGCGTCAGTGAGAAGTGGTTTCTGTTTATTTTTGTTTTGTTTTGTTTTTTTCTTTTCCCCTTCTTGATTCTAACCAAGTATACAAAGTTTTCCATTGTTTCCAGGGCAAGTATTTCCTACAGGCAACTAACAAGGAGGCAAAGCTATGTAGAATAGTATTTCAGTTTCCAAGATTCCTTGCCCCATCTTCAACTTAATCTTATATTCCATTTTAATATGACTACAGTAACTGCTCAAACTATTTGTATACCTGTCACCCAGTCAGTGGAATCTAATCATGGTGGAGGTCCTGTGTTGCCTTCAAGCTCATTGGAGACCTTCTTCTTCTTGTCAAGGAGATGCATCATCACTGTCAATTTAGGGATATAATAAGCCAGACTTTGATTTAAATCGTAACTCTGCTGAACTTCAGTATGCCACTTAAGCTCCTTGAACTTTCATTTCCACATCTGTTGAAAGAAAATAATATTTTCTATATCACTGAGTTTGGTAGATTCAATGAAAAATATACATGAAAGCATGTAACACACATAAGTGGGTACTAATGGCTCCTCAAAGAAAGACAATTTTCCTTCTGTTTATAATTCTGCATTTCAGTCAGAATTTCCCAGAGTGCTCTGCAGAACTTCCATGCTACAAAAAGAAGATGAGTATGGTCCAGGATTCTGTGGTTAAATAAGGCAGGGAAATTCTAGGTGTTTGATTTTATGCTTTAGAACTCACCATGCTTACTGGCTTATTGAGGGCTCTGAAAAATCCCCATGTAACAAAATCCCAATTGCTTTATTTAATTCTGAGAATTCCAAACTAATCGAGACTTGGAACATTTTCTTCTCATCTTATTTTTCTTAATTTCTGGTGAAAGTATGTCCCATGTTTTCTCTTTTGATACGCTACTTGAAGAACTACAGTGTCAATCTTCATACCTCTCCATTGATTCATAGAGTACAGTGGCTTCTACAGATCCTCCTGAGAAATAATTCAAAATATTTTGTTTACTTCTTATCTACTAGCCTGTTCACCTGGACTCCTTTGAGGGTTTTTGCAAATGCCACCTCTGAGTCATTCTGCTTTCTCACTCCTCAGGCCCACTACTAATCTCCACTAATCTGCAAGGTGTTGGTGATTAGCACAGTAATTATCATAGTGACAGCATGACAGTTCAGAAAGCATCTGAACTTCCAAGCTGTTTTTATGAAAATTCTGAAAGGTGATGAAAGAGAAGAACAGAGAAAGAATTACTGGTCAAGTTTAACACATACTACCCAAGTACCATCTGCCATTGGAGAATCTTTATACCGTACTGAGTAATTAACCATGGATTATTCTTTCTGGCTAATGAGCCTTTGATTTTCTTTTCCTTCTTTCCACTATGTATCATGGAATATATTTTTTAAATTTTTATTTATTTATTTATTGAGATGGAGTCTTGCTCCTGTCTCTCAGACTGGAGTGCGATGGCACAATCTTGGCTCACTGCAACCTCCACCTCCTGGATTCAAGCATTTCTCCTGCCTGAGTCTCCTGAGTAGCTGGCATTACATGCACCAGCCATCACACCCAGCTAAATTTTGTATTTTTATTAGAGACCAGATTTTGCCATGTTGGCCAGGCTGGTCTCAAACACCTGACCTTGTGATCTGCCTACATCAGCCTCCCAAAGTGCTGGGATTACAGGTGTAAGCCACCGTGCCTGGCCTTGAGTATTTTTTCCCACACTTCCCAAATTGCACAAGTATTTATTGATTCCCATATAAAAGATTGAAGGGGACAGAGTCCAAAAATAGCATTTTTTGCCCCTCGGGATTAAAATTTCTGCAGATATCATAGACCTACATGTAGGTAGAATAAAAGGACAGCTTTGATAAATGTCAAAACAGAGACACAGGGAAATAGCTGGAAAGGTGAAGAAAAGGGAGACATTACTTTTGCTGGAGAAACATAAAAGGGCTTCTGAAGAAGAGTGAGATTTGACCAGGATTCAAGGGAATTCTCTATTAGACTAATCAAGATGTCAATATTAATAACAAAAAGAGAGGCTATAGAATAAAAGGTTATTTATTTGGGAATAAAGCAATACAATGGGAATACACATGCCATAATAAAAATATGTGCATATTCTGTGGGGTAAAGGAAGACAAAGGCTTATAAAGATTAAACTGAGAAGAATTACAAGATTGTTTACAACAAATATCCTTGGCTACAAAGATAAATGATAAAGCTTGGATATTTCCCTTCCAAATCTCATGTTAAAATGTAATCTCCACTATGAGAGGTGGGGCCTGGTGGGAGGTGATTGGATCATGCATGTGAATTTCTCATGAGTGATTTAGTACCATCCCCTTGGTCCTGTCCTGGCAAGATCTTGTTGTTTAAAAGTATGTGGGACTTTTGATCTCTCTTTTGCTCCTGCCCTTTCAATGTGAGTTCACTGCATCCCCTTTGCCTTCTACCACGATTGTAAACTTTCTGAGGCTTCCCCGGAAGTTGAGTAGATGCCGCTGGCACCACAGGCTTCTGTGAAGCCTGCAGAACCATAAGCCAATTGAACCTCTTTTCTTTATAAATTATCCAGTGTCAGATTTTTTTATAGCACTTCAAGAACAGTCTAACATAGAAAGTTGTTACTGAGGTGTGGGGCATTGCTATAAAGGTACCTGGTGGTGTGGATGCAGCTTTGAAACTGGGTAATGGCCAGAGGTTGGAAAAGATTGGAGGGCACAGAAGAAGACAGGAATATGAGGGAATGTTTGGAACTTCTTAGAGACCACTAGGTGTTTGTGAACAAAATGCTGATAGTAATATGAATGTTGAAGTCCAGACTGATGAGGTCTCAGATGGAAATTAGGAACTTATTGGGAATTGGAGCAAAGGTCATCCTCATAATGCCTCAGCAAAGAGCTTGGCTGCATTGTTTTTATGCCCTAGAAATCTGTAGAGATTTGAACTTAAAAATGATGTCCTAGGCCGGGCGCGGTGGCTCAAGCCTGTAATCCCAGCACTTTGGGAGGCCGAGACTGGCGGATCACGAGGTCAGGAGATCGAGACCACCCTGGCTAACACGGTGAAACCCCGTCTCTACTAAAAACTACAAAAAACTAGCCAGGCGAGGTGGCGGCGCCTGTAGTCCCAGCTACTCGGGAGGCTGAGGCAGGAGAATGGCGTGAACCCGGGAGGCGGAGCTTGCAGTGAGCTGAGATCCGGCCACAGCACTCCAGGCCCGGGGGGGGGGAGGGGAAGGAGCGCCCCCAAAAAAAAAAAAAAAAAAAAAAAAAAATGATGTCCTAGGGTATTTGGTAGGAGAAGTTTCTAAGTGGCAGGTGTTAAAGATGTAGTCTGGCTATTTCTAACAGCCTAAATCAGATGGGGTAGCAAACAAATGACTTAAAATTGAAAGTTATATTTACAGAGGAAACAGATCACAAAAGTTTAGAAAATCTGCAACCTAGCCATGTGCCAAAAAAATGCTTTATCAGAGTAAGGATCCAAGAAAGCTGTGGAGCAACCACTTGCTAGAGATAGTCACATAATGAAAAAGGAGCCAAGTGCAAATTTCCAAGGCAATGGAGAAAAGGCCTAGAAGCCATTTCAGAGATCTTCTAAGAAGTCCCTCCTATTACATACCCAGAGGCATAGGGGGACTGAATGGTTTTGAGGGCCAGGCCTGTGGTGCCACTGCCCTGCTCCACCACAGGTAGCTACTCCTCACATCCTGGCTGCTCTGGCTCCAGCTAAGTCTGAAAGAGCCTCATATGCAACTTGGGCCACTCCAAAGGGCACAACCAAAGGGATTTAGTGTCTTCTGTGTTGTGTTAAGCCTGGTAGGCATGTAGAGTGCAAGAGTGAAGGAGGCTTGGCAGTGTCCACCTAGATTTCACAGGATGTATCAGAAATCCTGGGTTCCCAGGCAGAAGCTTGCTGCAGGGGTGGCACCCTCACATAGAATCTCTACTAGAGCAGTGCCAAGGGGAAATATGAAATTGGAGGCTGTTGTGGGAAGTCAGGACCCCGAACAGAGGGACTGGCTGGAGCACAACAGGGGAACATAAACTGTGAAGATTTCATTTTAATATGGACATATATCAGTTCCCAAATAATACTTTTATAATTTCTTAAACCTGTCTTTACTTCAATCTCTGAACATAAATTGTGAAGATTTAATTTTAATATGGACATTTATCAGTTCCCAAAATTAATATTTTTATAATTTCTTATGCCTGTCTTTACTTTAATCTCTTAATCCTGTTATCTTCATAAGGTGAGAATGTACGTCATCTCGGGACCACTATTGTGTTAACTGTACAAATTGATTGTAAAACACATGTTTGAACAGTATGAAATCAGTGCACCTTGAGAAAGAACAGAATAACAGCGATTTTCAGGGAACGAGGGAAGACAACCATAAGGTGTGACTGCCTGCAAGGTCAGACAGAATAGAGCCATATTTTTCTTCTTGCAGAGATCCTATAAATGGATGTGCAAGTAGGGAAGTTATTGCTAAATTCTCTTCCTAGCAAGGAATATTAATAATTAAGACCCTGGGAAAGGAATGCATTCCTGGGTGGAGGTCTATAAATGGCTGCTCTGGGAGTGTCTGTCTTATGAGTTGAGATAAGGACTGAAATACACCCTGGTCTCCTGCAGTACCCTCTTGCTTACTAGGATTGGGAGACTCCATCCTGGTAAATTTGAGGCCGGACCAGTTCTCTGCTCTTGAACCCTGTTTTCTGTTGTTTAAGATGTTTATCAAGACAATACGTGCACAACTGAACTTAGACTCTTATCAGTAGTTCTGTTTTGCCCTTGTCCTGTTTTCTCAGAAGCATGTGATCTTTGTTCTCCTTTTTGCCCTTTGAAGCATGTGATGTTGTGACCTACTCCCTGTTCTTGTGCCCCCTCCCCTTTTGAAATCTTTAATAAAACTTGCTGGCTTTAAGACTCAGGTGGGCATCACAGTTCTACAGATATGTGATGCCATTCCCAGAGGCCTAGCTGTAAAATTCCTCTCTTTGTACTCTTTCAGAATTGCATGGGGTTCATTGCCCTTTCTTTTGGCCAATTTCTCCCTTTTGGAATGAGAATATTTACCCAATGCTTGAACTTGCATTGTATCTTTGAAATAAATAACTTGTTTTAGTTTTACAGGTTCATAGGTGGAAGAAACTCATCTCCAGATGGGACTTTAGACTTTGGACTTTGAGTTAATACTGAAACGCATTAAGACTGGGGAATTATTTGCAAGGCATAATTGTACTTTTTTAATGTGAAAAGAACATGTGATTTGGGGTCTAAGAGGCAGAATGATATGGTTTGGATATTTGTCACCCCAAATCTCATGTTGAAATGTAATCCCCAATGTTGGAGATGGGGCCTGAGGGGAGGTGATTGGCTCATGGAGGTGGGTTTCCATGAATAGTTTAACACTTATTCCCTTGGTACTGTCCTCACAAGATCTAGAGTTTGGAAGTGTGTGGCATTTTCATTCCCTCTCTCTCACTCCTGCTCTTGCCATGTGAGATGTTTGCTTCCCATTTGACTTGACTGTAAGCTTCCTGAGGTGTCTCTAGAAGCTGAGCAGATATCAGCACAATGCTTCCTGTAAAGCCTGCAGAATCATGAGCCGATTCAACCCCTTTTTCTTATAAAGTACTCAATCTCAGTTATTTCTTTATAGCAATGCAAGAACAACCTGACACATTCAGTAACAAAGATGATGCCAGTCCAAGATTGGACAGGCAGTTGCTGGGAAGATATCTTTGCAGAAGTAACTTTTGTGTAAAGCAGTGGTGGCTTTTGTGTGAGGTTGTGGCTTTTGCAGTTTTTTGTGACATTTTTTGTTAGTAGGCATGCACACATGGTTCTTCCTCTTCTTATTTTATGGCCTGCTGGAGCTCTACTTGTCAAAGTTGGGTTTTTTGTTTGTTTGTTTGTTTGTTTGTTTGTTTTGTTTTTTTTGTTTTACCCTTGACACTATTGACTCCATTTTGATTTTGACAACTTTTACAAAGGCAACAGAATTTCTCTCTGGAGTTTCTTTGGCATGTAACACAGCATGTGCACTGCAGGTTCCTAAAGATTTTTGGATTTTTCAATTAAAGATCCAAAATCTTGAAGATTAAGTTTGCTAGCATGCAGGGAAGGGCATTTTGCACTGAAAGAAAATCTTAAATAAAAGTGTAGAGGGCAGCATTCCTGGTAACTTTAGAAATCAGGTAGAGACAGATCACTGGAGAAAAGTGGAAGAATTGGGTTCAAATCCCCACTTGGGATGTTCCAACTTAGTAACTGTGGTTGAGACATGTAATCTCCCCATATCTTTGTTTCCTCAATTAGAAGGCAGAAACAGTATCAACTCATACAGTTGTTTGTCACAACAGTTCTGTATATACAAAACTCCAGGTGTAGAAGTGGCTTTGAAGTTGAGCATACTCATATTTGATATAACTTTCACCATTTGCTATTCATCCATAAAGTGATGGTATTACTATTTCATGAGTATTCTTTTGCTAATTAAATCTGATAAATAAATACAAGAGGCTGGCAGGGCCTACAGTATTAGACTTTTAGCAAAGTTAGTTTCTCCTGGCCAGGCCTTTCTCCCATTGCTCTTGGTCAAGGGTGGAGTAGTTATTCATTGTTTTGTGGTGTTGCTTCCAGAGAAGGGGTGATGGATTGTTTTATTTTGAATCAGAGTGAGATTGAAAGGTAATGGCTTGAGAATTAAACTTGTGTTCCCATCCCGGCTGCCCAAAATACTAGCTTTTACCAGTTCATAATGGGGGGTAAGTTATTTCATTTTTCTGAGACTGATTTTCCTAAACCTTGGAAGAAATCTTTACATAACTATTATAATTATTAAAGGACTGTTAAGCAGTTTCCAGCACACCCTCCAGCATACAGACTAGTGACCCGTGCACAGGGTGCCCATCTCTGCTCTGTGCTTTCCTTGGGAAAATCTCTCTGACAGTCCCTCATCTGCCTGGGACCTTTAGTAAATTCGATTGACAATGGAAGTCCACCTCATTTGTATAGATATAGGGTTTCTCCCTGAATATATAACAGACAAAAGTGAATATATTCTAATTAGTTTTGAAAAATGAAGTGGAGTATGCCAATGGGACCATCTGAGGCAGAGCATAGGAAGGTGGAAGCTTTCACTGTGGACGCTATCATGTGCCTTGCAAAGTGGCACCTTACCAGTTAGGCAAAATCACATCATGTTCTTTTTTTTTTTTTTTAATTATCTATACGAGTTTCAGAATACTACTTCCATTTCACAGACAAGCATAACCTTCACTGTTATTTGACATGAAAAAGATTATCCTAATTACAAAAGGAGGAAAGGTATTCTATATTTCTCTCTAGTTAATTCATTCACATAAAGTAGACGTGACCAGACATAGAAAGGTTTTCTCATGAAAATCAAAAATAGAAGGTTTAAAAATTGAAAACTAGGCCACGAGCTCCAAATTAGATGATGTCAATCAAGAGTCTTAGACCATGAGGGCTGAAAGTGTCTTCGGTGGTCATCTATTCAATTCCTGCATTTTAAGAAAATTGAGATTTAACACAGTTAATTAACAGGCACAAAAAGGACTACAACAAGGTGCCTTTCCCATCAGCCTCAGTGCCAAATTAGCCACTCATTGAGGTGACCTCCTGGGTCCTCTGCAGCCACCTGACAGCTGCCTGTTCCTCATTCACTCTCCTGGCACGTGTACTCAAGAGAGAAGGCTGGCTATAAAATAGTCACTGCTTTTTTTTTTTTTTTTTTTTTTTTACAGATAAGAAACACCCCAGGAATTCTACATTCAGTAGTGCAAGTTTTAGCAGCAATCAGCTACAAATTTGCTTGATTAAGGCTAAATTCACAACTGTAAGACCTAATTCTCAAATGTGATGTCCTTCAACCTCTCACCTTAGACAAGATCCACTAAATTCCTCCTTACATCGAATCTGCTGATAACACAAGCCCTGCCATCCTGCCAGCCTTGTGCTGCACAACTTCCTTGGTGCTGCCTCCTCCACCTATTTCAGGCTGTCAAAAGGGAATATTTTATTACAACAATACAACTAATGATTTTCCATCTCTCTGAAATCTGTCAGAACCGTCTTCAGGATGAAATGCAAAGTGCCTTACATAGCATACTGTTGCTTAAGGTCAGGATGACATAGCTATTAACTCACATTCTAGTCCTTTTCTTGACACTTCTCTAACTCACTAAATAATCACCACCACCACCACACGCATACACAAACACACACGCAAATACTTATTTCCAAATAAATACCTTTTTTCAACTCTTTATGCTTTGGTTTGACTGAAATGCCTTATCCTGCTTTCTCACTTGGCAAATTACTCTTCAGTATTTATCTGAGGCATCACCTTTTGGGGAGGCCTCCAGGGGCCCTGTCCTTTGACAGAGGTAGTCTTTCTGGGTTCAGTCCTCTGGTGGCAGGCCAGAGCTCCACAAGCAGCTAAGTCTGCATTATCCCTTTGCTGTAATAATGAATGTATAAGATAAATATTAAAGAGCTGGAGAAATTGGTGCCTGAGTACAAGGGCTGAAATGCAAAAAAAAAAAAAAAAAAATTAAAACCACACCTGGACTTTCTCAACCCTTTAATCCAGTCCAAGAACAAATCTAAAAAACCTTCCTACATGAAGACCTTTAGTTAAGATTAGATTGATTAAGAAACACTCTGTGAGAGGCCGATAAGGGTGAATCGCCTGAGGTCAGGAGTTCGAGACCTGCCTGGCCAACATGGCGAAAGCCCATTTCTGGTAAAAATACAATAATTAGCCAGGCATGGTGGCACATGCCTGTAATCCCAGTTACTTGGGAGGCTGAGTCAGGAGAATCCCTTGAACCCGGGAGGTGGAGGTTGCCGTGAGCTGAGACGGTGCCATTACACTCCAGCCTGGGTGACAAAAGTGAAACTACGTCTCAAACAAAAAGAAAGAAAGAAAGAAAGAGAGAGAGAGAGAAAGGAAGAAAGAAGGAAGGAAGGAAGAGAGAGAGAAAGAAAGAAAGGAAGGAAGGAAAGACAGAAAGAGAGAGAGAAAGAAAAGGAAAGAAAGAAAGAAAGAAAGAAAGAAAGAAAGAAAGAAAGAAAGAAAGAAAGAAAGAAAGAAAGAAA
>NW_012115910.1:5989326-5994583 GCF_000951035.1 Colobus angolensis palliatus
GGAAGGAAGGAAGGAAGGAAGGAAGGAAGGAAGGAAGGAAGGAAGGAAGGAAGGAAGGAAGGAAGGAGAAAGGGAGACTCCGGCACGTAGGCATAAACCTGAATTGTATATATAAGCTAAAGAAAAAAGTTATAACTTTTAGTTGGTCTGGTGAGTTACGCTGCGTTCTTCCTGTAACCATTGCAAACATAAACTCCTTTCTTTCCCAGTTTGTCTGCATCTTGTTGTTACGCAGTGAGAATAAGCAGCTGGACTTCATTTGTCTGTGAGTACTCACAGCAACCAGACGGGTCTTGTGGAGAGCACTTACTCTTCCTAGAGCCTTCTATGAAGCCAGTGATTAATATTCTCTGGCAAATGATAGAAATGTTGGTATTTAATGAAGGAAGAAATCTATGTTCATTTTAGCATTAACAGGGGAAATGATCAGGACACCACTGTTAATGTTGATATTGGAACAGTCACTCTGCTCATTTTGAAAAAACTCTGATTGTGTCGCATCAATCTAGTCTTTTCCATTGGACCCTTTTTCTAGAAATGTATCATTTTGTAAAAGAGCATTATTTCATATCAAAAATAAAACATGAAGTGGTCATAAGCCCATGGCCTTCATACTTAGCAACATCTAAATTATCTTAGAAGAAGGGACAAGCTAGGATTCTGAATTTCTGTTCAGAAGATTTCTGTGTGTCTGTTTTTATTAATCACAGAATATTCTATAGACTTTTGGTGACACAGGCAAACAGCTCCTTGGGGATTTATTAACAAGCCCTTGTGGAATCGAAAGCTGGGAAGAATAAGTAAATGAATGTGAGGAAATATAAAATCAGTAACAATCTCATTTGTAGAACATCTGTTTTATTTTAAACTCTAATAAAATCTAATTTTTGTCAGAAGCCTATGCTACCATAAGGGCAAATAAGAATCTGAAGAGAAATTTTGAAAATTTCCCTGGTGAAAAGGGGAAAGAGACCTCCCCTCTTTTTCTTAGAGCATTTCCCTTAGGAAACTGCTAATTGTAAATCCTTTCCATGTACCATTGAGAGGTATGTAAACCTGTTTAAACACTAAATAAACTCCTCTCCAGTTTTATAACCAGAAATGTTTTCCTCGGGGGCTTGGGAGCCATCTCTTTGAAATGTGAATGTCAAGGACGTTAGTGCCGCTGTCTCCCCTCCTAGGCAGGAGAGTGAGACTAATTTAGGTGTTTGATTTCTAGTTGTAAAACTACCTGCTTGTCAAGGAGATACAAGAAGTTCCATTTTTCTTCTGTATAAAGGCAATTAACTAACAGCCAATTTTTTTACTAGGTGAATTTAGAATCAACAGTATATTGCAAATGGCGCTGTTACCTTCTCTTACTTGAGTACTGGTTGTTTATCCTGCAAAAATATATGTATTGGATTGTATCTTCCTAGCTACGTAAAAGGGTCAGATTTCTTTCTGATTTTGTGCTCCCTTTAGGAAGTGCCTGTGATGGGCATTACGACCTTCTTTAATGTTTATTTAATAGCAAAACTCTGCTTCATTAATGGAGAGACTTTCTGAGATAGCAGGATACTTTGCTTTTATTTTCCAATACTGTCAGCAAACTTCTGTCTTCCTATATTTTAACCATCTAGGCATTTATAAGAAAATTATTTATACATTTATTAAGAAATGTTACATACAGTCTTTTCTGATAATTCGGTAAAGGATGGACTTTAGAACACCCATGGTACTGCATGTAGATATTTGTATGCTCGTTTTCTGAAAAAAAAAGGGATAAAACACATTGATTTACATATATATGTATCTATTCATGTATACTTACATATACATACACATGTAGAATACTGTTCTCCATAAATATGTACAATTATGCCTAAACATTTTTAAATTTTTGTCTAAAAATATTATATATCTAAAAATTTAAAAAATTTAAAAATCATACTAGTTAACATTTATATAGCACTTATAAGGTGTCAGAGTCTATTCTAAGTGCTGTCATATACATTCATCTTCCCCTTATTTAATCCTCCTCCTCCTCTTCATCCTCCATTCTTCCACTTTCTCATTCCTCATCTTTCATTCTTGTTTTCCGCTTCCTCTGGTCCTTCATGTTTTTCATTTGACATATCAAACAACTGAGTCAAACAGATTAAGAGAGTTGTCCAAGGTCAAGCAAGTACTAAATGTAAAATAATTAAAACTGTATATATGTAGTACCCACCATGTGGAGTGCAGCTTTGCACAACATTTACAAGCCAAATAATTATAAAGTAATTTTATTCCTCCAACACTAATTTGGAGTATCTATTTTTATATTAACTGTCACACGCGTCCATGTGAAGAAACCACCAAACAGGCTTTGTGTGAGCAATAAATCTTTTTAATCGCCTGTGTGCAGGTGGGCTGAGTCTGAAAAGAGAGTCAGCAAAGGGAGTTAGGGGTGGGGCAGTTTTATAGGATTTGGGTAAGTAGTGGAAAATTACAGTCAAAGGAGGTTGTTCTCTTGAGGGCAGGAGCAGGGGTCACAAGGTGCTCAGCTACTGAGCCAGGAGAAGAAATTTCACAAGGTAATGTCATCAGTTAAGGCAGGAACTGGGCATTTTCACTTCTTTTGTGATTCTTCAATTACTTCAGGCCATCTGGATGTATACCTGCAGGCTTGGGCTCAGAAGCCTAACATTAACCACAACTGAAAAAATATTATTTTTTTTTTTTTACCATTGTAAATATGTTAGAAGTAAAATATTCAAAATATTTAAATTTTAAATTTCTATTATAACATCAAAAGTATAATTTTGATAATCAAAACTATAATTTTGGTTTTTTTTCTTACAATGAACAATTGCGCTTGAGGACCCATCTTGTATAAGCATACCAACTATGTCCTTTGACTAGTCCAGAAACATTTGAAACTATAGTGAGTTGCCAGGCTCCCACGATATCATTTAATTAATGGGTAAATCAGTGTGTTGCAGGGTACTATGGTGGAAGGTTTTAACTGATGAGAACATCTCTGATAACACTATGAAAACTAATTGATCTAACACAAATGATTGGGTTGTCAAATCAAATCAAATTAATCACAGATCTTGCCCAGAATCCAGTTTCACTAATAGTTTCAAGGACCCAGACAATCAAGAACAAAAGCAAAGCCAAGAAAACTGGGGGCATTCAGTGTGCCTCTCTAAATCTTTCCTTCCTCACACTGGACACAGGCTGTCTGTCCCAGGTTGAAATGAGGTCTCTAGCACAGATTTGTGGGTCACCTCACAGAGTGATGAGTATTTGTAATAGGAAGCATCTCCACTTTATAGACCCAGAGAGTTATAGATCTTATATGACATTTTTTGGAGAGTCAGTCCTCTAAAATCCACAGATTGTTGGTTTGCTTTCTATAAACATTTCTAAAACAGGGACACCCAACCATTAGCATTCCACAGATAATGATTTTCCTTTAATTAACTATCATTTCTCTTACTGCCAAGAGGTCAAATTATCAACTTATGTTTATAAAGAGTAAGACTAGATCATTAGTCTACTTTTCAGGGAGAAATGGATGAAAAACTAACGGCTTTAACTCTTTCTTCCCCAGTGGGTAATCAGACTAGATGCACATCTGGGCTCCCCCAGTGAGTGGTTGTCTAATCTGACCTGTTTCTCCTGAATCTTAGCTGTGGTTATCATCTTCTAATTTTCTGGATTTCCATTATCATTACCTGTGATAACTACAACCTGACCTATGATATCTAAATCCTTGAATCAATTCATAATATATTCCATTAACCACATGTAAAATAAACATGAAGCACAGAGAAAAATTTCAAAATTTCATCTGTGACCACACACATAAATCACTACTTTTTTTTTCTTTGTTATAAAAAATTTCTTTAAACACTTATATGAGGTCCCATCCCTGATCTATTAAACCAGAATCGTTGGTTATTAAACCCACCAGGAGTATGTGTTTTAAATTTTTCCCGTGTGAACTTTATGCACGCGAGGCTTGAGACCATGTTCTTTAAACGGGGGTTATAGTGGTGGACTACTGGCAAAAATTACAGTCAATGTGACTTAAGTGTCATCCATTTTGATGGATCATTCTTTAATTTCACAGGGGCTGGGTGTGTGAACTTTGAAAGTTAGAGGAAAGTGCAAAAAAAATACTGTATTTCTTCAGTTTGTGGGCTGAAATAAATCAAAGGAAAGAGGATTATTCTTAAATCTGGACTCAGGTCCTTTGTGCCTTGAGCAATTTTCTTTCACTTCTTTTTAAAATTATTATTCGTATATAGTTTGCATGTTTGTCCCCTCTAAATCTCATATTGAAATGCGAACCTCAGTATTGGAGGTGGGGCCTGGTAGGGTGTTTAGGTCATGGGTATGGATCCATCATGAATGGTTTGATACTCTACCCATGGTAATGAGTGAGTTCTCACTCTATTATTCACTTGAGAACTGGTTGTTAAAAGGAGCCTCCTCCTCTCTCTTGCTGCCTCTTTCATCGTGTGACATGTCTTCTCCCCCTTTACCTTCCCCCATGATTGTTGGCTTCCTGAGGCCTCACTTAGCAGATGCTGGCATCATGATTGCATAGCCTGAAAAGCCTTGAGCCAAATAAACTTCTTTTCTTTATAAATTACACAGCATCAGGTAATCCTTTATAGCAATACAAAATGGACCAACACAATATGGTATCTAAAATCAGACGAAGGAAATCTGCATGAAAACACTCAAAACAGTACCAACATATGGTAGGCACTCAAGAAAAAAAAATGTTTCTACGTCCTATTTTAGGATTAGACTACAGCAAAATATTATTCAATAGGATTCTTTCATATTTGGCAAAAACTATTCTTGCTTCCTTTAACTCAAAATCCAGGAAAGCCTAATTGAGAATAACTGTTTAGCTTTGATCTTTAATACTGAGTTTTTGTCTCAACTGACCCTTTTATCACATTCTTGTCCACTTATTACTGAGCTGTGCTTTCTTCTCTTCGCTCTGATATTTGGCCCTATGACCAATCACTGCCTGATTCACCCATCAGGCATGTACCGGGCAGATGCCATAAACTGATTCCACGTAAGGCCTATAAACTAAAGAAGCTCCACTTTTAACTGCCTCACTTTCTTTTTTTTCTTTTTTCTTTTTTTTTTTTTTTGAGATGGAGTCTTGCTGTGATGCCCAGGCTGGAGTGCAATGCAAGATCTTGGCTCACTGCACCCTCCACTTCCCAATTCAAGTGATTCTCCTGCCTCAGACTCTTAG
>NW_012115910.1:5994633-6051709 GCF_000951035.1 Colobus angolensis palliatus
TTTTTTCTTTTTTCTTTTTTTTTTTTTTTGAGATGGAGTCTTGCTGTGATGCCCAGGCTGGAGTGCACAATCTCAGCTCACTGCAACCTTGGTCTTCCGGGTTCAAGCAATTCTGCTGCCTCAGCCTCCCAAGTAGCTGGGATTGCAGGTGTGCACCACCATGCCCAGCTAATTTTTGTATTTTTATAGAGATACAGTTTCACCATGTTGTCCAGGCTGGTCTCGAACTCCTGACCTCAAGTGATCCACCCCTCTCGGTGTCCCAAATGCTGGCACTACAGGCATGAGCCACTGTGCCCAGCCTTAACTGGTTTACTTTCTGTGTGGACTTGACTTACTGTTTTTTAGGGGAATATTCTGTTCCCCAACCTTTGTTAGCTTCCTGAGATTTCTAAGAACATATTTCAAATTTGTACTTACTTTAATGGTATGACAATATCTATGGATAATTTATCATCGGAAAGCTTTTCAGTGTACTTCAAAATCCCTCATATATACTTTATTCCTTTTTGAAGATAAGTGTATTCTTAAGATTTGTTAACATTTTATTCCAAGCATTTTCAAAAAGCTTTGTTTCTAATTTGTTCAACTTTTAATTCTTAAGCAATTGATTTAATTTTGTTAAAATTTAGCAGAAATCAGTGTTACACGCTGCAGTTAGTTTTAATAATTATTTTTAAAAACTATAAAGAGAACATTTATGGTTATTTGGCTTTTGGCAAAGAGTCCAAGGAAATTTAATGGGTAAAGAATAGTGCTGTTTTTTTTCCCACAAATAAATAGTGTGAGAACAATTGAATATCCAGAGCAAAATAATAAACATAGATCTCTACCTCATATTGTATACAAATATTAATGCAACATTCATTATATAAGTAAATGTAGGTGTTAAAATTATAAAACTATCAGAAGGAAACAGAAGAAAAAATATTTACTTTGTTTTGAGCACAAAGTTTTTAAATAGAACACCAAAAGCATTATCTCTAAAAAGGACAAATGGACAAATTGAACCAAAAAACTTAAAACTTTGTGCTTCAAAAGACATCATTAATAAAATGAAAAGACAAACCACAAACTGGAAGAAAAATCTGTAAATCATATATTTAATAAAGGATTGCAAGTAATTCATATTTTTTAATAATAACAAAACAAACACCTCAATTACAAATGGACACAAAAATTGAATAGAAATTTCATCACGGAAAATATAGGACTGGTAAATAAGCACATAGATGCTTAACATTATTAGTCCTTAGAAGACAAAACTGAAACAAGATGAAATAACTTTGAACACCCACTAAGATAGCTATAATTTTAAAAGACAGACCGTATCTATTGTTGACAAAATACAGAGGACTAAGAACACTTATACAGTGCTGATGGGAATACAAAATGATACAGCCGCTCTGAAAACAGGTTGGCATTTTCTTAAAACATGAAACATAAACTTATATAACCAACAACTGTACTCCCAGGAATGTATCCAAGAGAAATGAAAACATGTCTGTATGAAAACATGCATATGTTTTTTCACATCATTATTAGCAACACCTTAAAATTGCAAACAATCCAAATATCCATCAACATTTGAAGAGATAAATAAAAGTGTAGTATGTCTACTAAATGGAAAACTATTCAGTAAATAAAAGAATACATACCAGAACACAGATGAGTCTACAAAAATTATGCTAAATGAGAGAACACAGACACAGATGGTACACAGTATATGATTAAATTGCCTAGCACAGCCACATTTGTTAAAACAAAAAGCAGATTGGTGGTTGAGGGGGTTGGGAGCGAGGAAGACCTGCAAGCCCGTGTGAGAAAACATTTGGAGATTACAGAAATGTTCTGAAACTGGATTTCAGAGATAGATGCACAACTCTATAAATGACTATAATAACTAAATTGCACACTTACAGTGAGGTAATTTTATGATATACAAATTATACTTCAATAAGGCTGTTTAATTTTTTTCAGAAGAAGAAGCTTTATGGAGAACATTTCCCTTGGGAGAATTCTACTGACTTCCTCTTCTCTCACAGGCTGTTAGTGTCTCCTTTTGTGCCAGGCCCCTTTAATCAGTATCCCAATGTCTTCATCTTAAAAATACCCTTCCCCTCACAGGCCTTGCTACTCCATCTGATCTGATCTCTGAATTTTGTTGCCAAAGTCACTTTCTTGTCTTCTTTATTTTCCCCTGATCTTTGGATATATTACATTCTGCCTCCACCATTTCACCAAAATCACTTTTTAAGTCATGAATAGCTCTCTTATCAACAAATGAAATTAATTTTATAAGGCTTTGATGTCTGTAAATTTTGTGTACTTTCTGACATTGTTGACTCTCTCCTTCTGTATCAAACTCCTTGCCCCTTGGGTTCCCTGACACCAGACTTTTTCTTCTGCATTTCTAGTCAATGTGTTGAAATCACTGAATTTTTGAACTTGGGATCATCCTTTCTATTTTGATTGTGTCTGTGTTTGAAGCCTCTTCTATTGTCATTACCCTGTTCATGTGTGATCTCAGGTACTACCCAATGCTGCCTCTCTACTCTCCCAATCCTGCCTCTCTCTTCTTCTTCCCTGTTTCCACATATCTAGCCATGTGCCCAACCCACAAATCTGATATCATCTTGCGTTTCTCCTTTCCTTTACTACTCCACATATGATTAATCACTAAATCCTGCTAAATCTGCCTCCCAAATATCGATTTTCTGATTCCACTTCTCTCTGTTCTACCACCAATCTCTGCAGGAGACCACCATTTCCAGTACTTAAGCCTCCAGTTCTTCTCCAGTCCTCTGAGTCAGCATAGCTGGCCTTTCGCTGGGATATGCACTCCTTCTCTGTAGTTCCAGGTTCCCATGCTACACCTATCATATTATGTTTTGTGCAGCTAAATATCACTGAGTTAATTGACTTTTTTGCCTTCTAGATTTTAAGATCCGTGAGAACGAGGTCTATGTTGACCTAATTCACCAGTATACTTACAGGGGCTCCCATATTTCAAGGAATGAATAAATGCATAGATTAAAAACAAACAAGGTTTTCAGTTGTAAGCTCAACATCATTCAACAGAGTTGTGCTATTTTAAAAATGTCCTACTGTGAACCTCAGCTTCACAGAGACCAAAACTTCAGCACAAAACATGCCCTGTCCCACTCCTGGCACTACTTGACCGAATTTAGGGTACTCTCAGCAACGCAAGCAAACCCAGTTAGCAGGCAGGCTTTACATCAGTGAACAGTCTCCAAACTACACAAAATGAGGAAAATTCAGTGGGAGAATGGAACTACTTTAAAAAAGTCTTGACTGTCTATGGATAAGATATTTCCTTTTTTTTTTTTTTTTTTTTTTCCTACAAGGTCTGTGACAAAGACCACTGAAGAAAAATTAAGTACATATTAGTTTTAGTTCAGGAAGAATTCACATCAGAAAAGATGCCCAGAGATGGAACAGGATGATTTCAACCTCCAGTCCCTGCAAGTGTTATGTTCAAGATTAAAGATTGTAATTTGGTAAAATATTGGCAAAATGGTTAGCACTAAATGAAAGTTTTGGCTTCAGTAACTAATAATCTTTCTTTGGGTCAAGAGTATTTATAGTAAAGCAGGAAATGGTACCTAATTCCAAATCAATAGTTACTTAATGACATAATCAGAGATATGATATATTAACATAATTCCAAGTTGCCTTGAGAAGTTAGATTTTACCTACAATAGATTTTACAGTGTGCTAACAATAAAGGCAACTTTGTAAATGCCAATACATGAAAATCACATATGTGATGTATAGGTTAGCAGAAATCAGAGAAGAATTCTTCACTGCCTTGAAGAATTAACTAAAATAAATATAGACTTTAGCAAGTAAATATATAGTAAGCTAGACATAAAAAAGCCTTTGCTAACTAACAAAAAAATAATAAATCAGGAAACTAACAAAGCATACTTTGGAATTTCTTACCATGGAGATAAAAATACAGAAAATGAGGAATATTTACTGATACTGTACATTATACAAAATATTAGTCGATGAGACAAGAAATTAGCATACAGATTTCTCTTTTTTTTTTTTTTTTTTTCTTTTTGAGGCAGAGTCTCGCTCTGTCGCCCAGACTGGAGTGCAGTGGCCGGATCTCAGCTCACTGCAAGCTCCGCCTCCCGGGTTCACGCTATTCTCCTGCCTCAGCCTCCTGAGTAGCTGGGACTACAGGCGCCCGCCACCGTGCCCGGCTAGTTTTTTGTATTTTTTAGTAGAGACGGGGTTTCACCATGTTAGCCAGGATGGTCTCGATCTCCTGACCTCGTGATCCGCCCGTCTCGGCCTCCCAAAGTGCTGGGATTACAGGCTTGAGCCACCGCGCCCAGCCCAGATTTCTCTTAAAGGTGATTAGAGGTGACCAGAGGAGAGAACATGTAGTTAAAAATGACATTTATGTAAAGTGTAACACAAAGTAGAAAACGCTAAGTCTCAAAGAAGTGAGATGCTTTGGGAGTTTAGAATAGGGAAGAAAATGTCTCCATTTAAGAGAACCAGGTCCTAACATGTTGTAGAGGTTCCACTCCACCCTCCTTCATGAAATTTCAAATGTCAGCAGTCCCCCTAGATGTGGAAGAGAACTGAGACTGCAGGGTCTCTGTCTTGGATCTAAAATATGCCAAGTCTTCCATTCAAATTATTTGTTCTTTCTCAATACTGATGGGAGGAAGAAAAAAAGACAAGGAAGAAAATTAATCATCTTTATGTGAAGTAGGGAATGGTTGGGCTCCTGCAGGCTTTGCATAGGAGATAATCCCAGAAAATGAACGGTCAAGACTCTTACTGTTTCTATGTTAACTAGGCTTTGGCCAATTATTGTTGACAAACTCATGCATATGATAATCAGCTCGGTCTCCTGTTTCTCTTTACACCAAGCTTTGCAGTAATAGTCTGCAAAGTACATCCATCTCTGTGCCTTCCTTTCCCAGGGCCCTAGCCTTGTTTCTGACACATAAGTTAAATTCCTGAGGTATCGATACTAAACCCCTGCTGCTCATAATTCCTTTCTATTGCCTGTCAACACCTGGTCATTTTTATCTGATGAACATACTCACCACTGGGTTTCTAAGCAGGACATTGCAGTTATTCATTTATGCCCACAATTTATTAACTCTGTTACAGTCATGAACATAAAGAGTTTGGGTGTGATTCCAGAATTTGCTGTTCCCTTTGAAATTTATTTCAAGGCACTTTGTGACCCTGTAACTTTGAAAGGCCTGTATAAAAGAGAGTTTATTATTAGAGCTACAACCAGCAGGGTGGCTTTTGTTATAGGCCTGGCAGCGATTCTATGAGAGATTTCTCTTTTTAGCTTTTTCTGTGGACTAACTCTCAGTCAAAATTTAACAAGTGCAAACTCAAGCAAACAGGGAGTTTGTGTTAAGAAAATATCATTCCATGGGTTTGTCTCCTCTGAGATAAAATAATAGCAAGTATTTTCAAAAAAAAACACCATAGAAGCCTGATAGTTTTATCATCATTTTATATATTAAAACTTCTAGCTCTAAATTCTTAAACCAGTATAAGAATATGGTGGGATAGAATGATGTCAAGGACTTGTTCACAGTAACAGTCTGGGGCCTTAATTTTGCTGGTTCTCTGTAATTTGCTTTTCTCTTATAAAAACATCATTTTTAAAAAATTATAACAGACAAGATCAACTATACAGACAATCAGCGATTGCTGCTGCCCATTAGCTATTTACCTATGATGTGTCACTACATTGTGCATTAGCTAATACAATATGTTAATTTCACATCAAGTTTCAGTTCCCATGAGGGTGCCCAGCCTTGCCAAAGACACTGTGGTCATAGCATTTCAACTAATTTAATGGCATTATATCAATAATGAGGTTATACATCTTTTTCCCTTTACTGTGGAAATACAGAATTTTTGCTCATGCAATAGCAATATCCAATACAATAATGAATCATCCCTGGACATTAGAATAAAATAAAAACAAAGAAAAGACACATAGACTCCTCCATCTTTTTTATCTGAAATTAACTTATTGGCACACACCTTTATGTTTATGAGTTAGGAGTCCTAGACTCCAGTCATGAGAACTAGTTAAATTATAACTGTACTGAATTCCTCTGTCAAACTCTTCAGGAGATCAGCTTTGTACTTAGTTGATTTTATTGAGATATTAGAATGGAAGATTGACTATGCCTAGTCCAGGCTGCTCAAGGAAGAAATCAGGAGTTCCTTCAGTTACCACTAATCTCAAAATCCTGCATTTAGAAACTCAGTTGAATCCAGACATTCAGAGGAGGCTGACTCAATGCTTGTCTAGTACATTCCAAAACTGAAACCCATAGATATGTTTCAGGGAGTTGTGAGTTCCTAATGATAATTATTTTATTCTGTGTTTTCATTTTGTGGATGATAATAAGAGATCTGCTAGAGACCGAATGCTTTTATCTCCCAAAATTTTTTATGAGTAAACCTAATCCCCAATATGATGGTGGCTGGAGGTGGGGCCTCCTGGAGGTGATTAGGTCATGACGGTGGAGCTTTCATGGGGGGGATTAGTGCCCTCATAAAGGAGGCCCAGAGATCTCCTTTCCACCATCTGAAGACATCATAAAAGAAACCATTTATGACCAGAAAGTACACACTCACCAGACACTAAACCTGCTTACTGCTGCCTTGACTTTGAACTTTCCAGCCTCCAAAACTGTGGGAAATCAATTTTTATTGTATATCAGCCATGATAATTTGTTATAGCTATCCAAGTTGACAAAGACAAGATCATAAATCATTGAAAACCATCACACAATGCAGTCTTGTCACATAATTGTATTTTAATTATAGCACACTAATGAGGAAAGTATTAAGGTAGATTTGACATATAAATTGTGCATTTGTACCAAATTCATTTGATGTACACTATTCAAATAAATGTTTCACGTTGCTTAATTCAACAAATACTTTAGGATGGTTATTTTATACTAGACATGCCTCTGTACCTGGAACTGGAGAAATAGTATTGAATAATTACTTCCTTCTCTCAGATAATACACATCCTCATGAGCCAGACAGAGAGGAAGCACATCAACGAATACATCAATACATTTATTTAATCATTTGAAAACTAGGAAATAGTGATTTACACTGAGCAGGGATTACTGTGGAGTGGACAAGAGAATCACGACAGCTGACTGAGACCATCTGGAAAGTTGTTTCTGAAATCTGAACGAGAAGAAGCAATCTGCGGCATGAATGTCATAGAAAAGAGTGTATCAGGCTGGAAATGCCTCCTAGTGTGAAGTCCCTCTGGTAATTATGCAAAAGCCCACACGTGACAAAAGACACCGTGGATGAACTTGGTGGCCTGCTCAAGGATGGTGTGGAATGAAGTGGGGGCAGTAGCCAGTGGCAGACCGTGAAGAACCTGTGCAAGCCGTGGAAAGGAGGTAGGGTTTATACTCTGATGGGAAGCCTCTGATAGTTTTAAATGTGAAAAAGTCGTGAACTGATTTTCATTTATAGATGATAACCCAGGCTATGGTGGAGATAAATACTATAATATAGGATGTCAAGAAAGGAAATAAACTGGTTAGATGGCTATTGCTATGATCCAGGTGAATGAGGACTGGAAAAACTGCCAACACAATGAGGCAGCGGGGAGAAGAGGAAGAATCCAGGGTATGATTTGGAAATAGTATTGCTATCCATGGTCATGTGTTGCATAATGATGCCACACATCAAAGATGAAACGTATGTACGAGGATGGTCCCATGAGAGTACAATAGAGCTAAAAATCTCCTATTGCCTAGTGACGTCATACCCATGGTGAGGTAGCATAAAGCATCACTCACATGTTTGGGGACATGCTGGTGTAGTGAAATCTACTGTGTGACCAGTTATATAAAATTGTAGCAGATACAGTGATGTACAGTTCATAATAATTGATAATTGTAATAAATGACTATGTTACTGGTTTTGTATTTACTATATTATGCTTTCATTACTGTTTTAAAGTGTACTTCTACTTAAAAAAAAAAGTTAACTGTAAAACATCTTCAGGCAGGTCCTTCAGGAGGTATCCAGAAGAAGGCATTGTTATCACAGGAAATGACAGCTCCATGCATGTTATTTTCCCTGAAGAGCTCCCAGTGGGACAAGATGTGGAGGTGGAAGACCATGATATTGACAATGCTGACCTGTGTAGGCCTTAGCTAGTGTGTGTATTTCTGTGTCAGTTTTTAACAAAAAGTTTAAAAAGTAAATAAAATTAAGATTTAAAAACAGAAAACAGTATATAGAATAAAAATGTAAAGAAAGGAAATAATTTTGTACCTTTGCACAATGTGTTTCAAGCTAAGTGTTAATAAAGTAAAAAAGTTACAGGAAGCTAGGATTAATTTTTTATTGGAGAAAAATATTTTTCAATAAATCGTATGTAGCCTAAGTTTATAGTGTTTACAAAGTCAACAGTGGTGGGTCATAATGTTCTAGGCCTTCACATTTACTTAGCATTCACCCACTGTCTCACCCAGGGCAACTTACAGTCCTATAAGCTCCGTTCATGATAAACTCCCTATAAAAGTGTATCATTTTTTAATCTTTCATGCTTCCACCTTCCACCAACTTTTCTAAGTTTAGATAAACCAATATTTGCCATTGTTTTACAATTGCCTACCGTATTTAGTACATGATGTACAGGCTTATAGCCTAGAAGCAATAGGCTATACCATATAGTTTAGGTGTGTAGTACACTATACCATCTTTGATTGTGTAGGTACACTGTATGATGTTTACACAATGATAAAATTGCCTAAGGATACATTTCACTAGCCAAGTTTCTCCAGAAAAACAGAACCAATAAAATAGATGATTGGTAGGTAAATAGATATACATACATATATACTTACATCCATACATACACGGATACATGCATATAGATACAGATCTAAAGATACATATGCTTTCACAGTATGTAGATGGAATATAATAGATATCATATATCTGTATCTACATATGCAATATATAGAAAGATATTTATTATAAGAAATAGGCTCACATGATTATGGATACTGAGAAATCCCTGTAATTTGATCTCTGGGTGTTGAAGACCCAAGAAAACCAGTTGCATAATTTCAGTCTGAGTTTAAAGGCCTGAGAATCAGGGGCATCTGTGATGTAATTTCCAGTCTGAGGGCAACAGAAGACCAACATTCCAGCTCAAGCCTTCACACAGAGAGGAGAGTGAATTCTTCCTTCCTTCAACTTTTTGTTCTATTCAGGTCTTCACCTAAGTAGATGATGCTGTACACCCACTTGGGGAAGGATAATCTGTTCTACTCAGTCTACTGATTCCAATGTTAATCACATCCACAAATGCCCTCACAGATACACCTAGAATGATATTGAACCAATTATCTAGGCACTCTATGATCCAGTTAAGTTGTCACATAAAATTAAATATCCTAACCTATATATTGAGAATTTTTAGCAAAATGGAGCTAGAAAAAAAGCGTCTTATAGACCAGGCATGTTGGCTCACGCCTGTAATCCCAATGCTTTGGGAGGCCGAGGCAGGTGGATAATCAGTCAGGAGATCAAGACCATCCTGGCTAACACAGTGTAACTCCATCTCTGCTAAAAATACACAAAAATTAACTGGACGTGGTGGCAGGCACCTGTAGTCCCAGCTACTCGGGAGGCTGAGGCAGGATAATGGCATGAACCGGGGAGGTGGAGCTTGCAGTGAGCTGAGATCACGCCACTGCACTTCAGCCTGGGAGACAGAGCAAGACACCATCTCCAAAAAAAAAGGGGTGTCTTATAATCCAGGCCATGGTGTTTTGTTTTATTTTGTTTTGTTTTGTTTTGTTTTGTTTTTCTGCCACATTTCCCTGCTTCTTAACGATAAACCAAACCTTTAGGGAAAAAAATAGCACAGTGTGAAGCCTACTTACCAAACTGTCCCCTGTGCTCCATGATCTCCTTTCAGAGGGGCAATGAATTAGCACATTCCTGATGGTTTAACTGCTTGTCAAAATAAATAGCAAATGGCAGTAGAGCTCAGCGTAGAACCAACATCAATAGAGTCTGATACTGCAGGGCATATTGGTTGACGATTCTCTGAGATGTTCTCATGGAACACCTATCCTCCCCATTTGGCTGCCATTCTTTGTCTTTTGCAATTGGTTTGCAAGAGCTGAGAATTTTGCATTCATTTTTAACCAGCCATACACACAATAAATGCTGGATAACAGCTCTCTACGGAGAAACTTGGATCACAATGAATGTGTGGCTAAATAGACATATGTTTTAAGGAATAAGAAAAAAATGTTTTCATGTTATCTGTTTTATTTATTCTTATTTTATGTTTTTGCTTTGTACCTATGGGCCTGAAAAGGTGATTGAAACAGGAGAAGGGCTGAGTTCAAGCCCTGTCTCTATCATTAATTATGCTATCTTGTTTCATATTCTTTGTAAAAATCAATCAAAGAGAGCATGACTTGATTTTCCAGTTTAACATATATTTATGAAAGACAGCTGTCCACCAGATACTGTGTGTGCTGGGGATCTCCCGTACATCACATCAGTAACCCATTTTGCAGTTTCACATGGTAGATATTATTATTCCCATTTTACTCAACTGAGTAAGTGGCAGAGCAGTGATTTACATGTTGATAATGTTAAATCCAATATATCCTTCAAGCTATGGAAATAAAACAATATATTTAGGCCATACTCAAGCAAGAGAAATGTCTACTTAGGAAAATGAAGTCAAAGAAAAAGTATTGACAGTATTTTTAAATTAGATGATTTTCATAAAATTGAAGATCCAGTGTAAACTTAACTAGAAATAATATTTCCTTAAATAGTGGAGAGGGGTGGGCATGGTAGCTCACGCCTGTAATCCCAACACTTTGGGAGGCCGAGGCAGGTAGATCATGAGGTCAAGAGATCGAGACCATCCTGGCCAACATGGTGAAACTCCATCTCTACTAAAAATACAAAAATTGGCCAGGTGTGGTGGTGCACACCTGTAGTCCCAGCTACTCAGGAGGATGAGGCAGGAGAATTGCATGAACCTGGGAGGCAGAGGTTGCAGTGAGCCGAGATCACGCCATTGCATGAGTCTGAGGCAGGAGAATTGCATGAACCTGGGAGGCAGAGGTTGCAATGAGTCAAGATCACACCACTGCACTCCAGCCTAGGTGACACAGCGAGACTCTGTCTCAGAAAAGAAAAAAAAAAAGTGGAGAGATACTCTTCCAGTTTCCCTCATGCCAGAGAGCATCTCACAGCCTCACAGGGTGGTCACGGAGCCCGTGCGCCTTTTCCTTTCTGAGGTCCTGCATCCACACCTGCCCCACCCACCATGAATGAGGAGTACAATGTGATTGTGCTGGGCATTGGCCTGGTGGAATGTATCCTTTCCAGTATAAAGTCAGTGAAGGGCAAGAAAGTTCTTCATATGGATTGAAACCTTTACTATGGAGGAGAGAGTGCCTCTATAACATTACTGGAAGATTTATACAAAAGATTTAAAATACCAGGACCACCATCAGCATCAATGAGGAGAGGAAGAGACTGGAATGTTGACTTGATTCCCAAGTTCCTTGTGGCTAATGGTCAGCTGGTTAAGATGCTGCTTTATACAGAGATAACTGGCTATCTGGATTTTAGTGACTGAAGGGAGCTTTGTCCATAAGGGTGGAAAAATCTACAAGGTTCCTTCCACTAAAACAGAAGCCCTGACATCTAGCCTAATAGGACTGTTTAAGAAACATCACTTCAGGAAATTCCTAGTGTATGTTGCCAACTTAAATGAAAAAGATCCGAGAACTTTAGTGAGAATTGATCCTAAGAAGACCACAATGTGAGAGGTGTATAAGAAATTTGATTTGGGCCAAGATGTTACAGATTTTACTGGTCATGCTCTTGCACTTTACAAAACTGATGACTACTTAGATCAACCATATTGTGAAACCATTAATAGAATTAAACATGACAGTGAATCTTTGGCAAGATATGGCAAAAGTCCACACCTTTATCCACTCTGTGGCCTTGGAGAACTGCCACAAGGTTTTCTGCAAGGCTAAGTGCTATTTATGAAAGTACCTATATGCTGAATAAACCAATTGAAGAAATCATTGTGCAGAATGGAAAAGTAATTGGTGTAAAATCCGAAGGAGAAATTGCTCACTGTAAGCAGCTCATCTGTGACCTCCGCTATGTAAAAGATTGGCCAGAAAAAGTGGGCCAGGTAATCAGAGTTATTTGCATCCTCAGCCACCCCATCAAGAAGACCAGTGATGTCAACTCCTGCCAGATCATTATTCCACAGAACCAAGTCAGTCGAAAGTCAGATATCTGTGTTTGCACGATCTCCTCTGCGCACAGTATGACAGCACAAGGGAAGTATATTGCCATAGTTACTACAACTGTGGAGACCAAGGAGCCTGAGAAGGAAGTCAGACCAGCTTTGGAGCTCTTGGAGCCAACTAGATGGGAATTTGTTAGCATCAGTGGTCTCCTGGTACCAAAAACCTTGGTGACAGAAAGCCAGATCTTTATTTCCCGTGCATACAATCCTACCACTCACTTTGAGACAATTGGGATGACATTAAAAAACATCTAAAATAAAATTACAGGATTAGAGTTTGACTTTGAGGAAATGAAGCATAAGAAAATGACATCTATGGGGAAGACTAACAGCAGTACATGTTATTATCCAATTAGGACAAATTTAAAATTTGGCAAATAATGCATATTATATGGAATCAATATTGTAAGACCTGCTTTTGCAATCAAAATGGAGAGATTGAAGAGTGCTGTGTCAGTAAATACTCCTCCCCTTCATCTTTCTAATATCATATATTAACTTGTTTTCATGGAGTGGCTATTCAGAATTCACAGGTTACCGCATTCCCTTCAATTTAATCAAACTGGTTTTTTTTTTTTTTTTTTTTTCCAGTGAAGGATCAGTTTCAGACAAACATTGTGATTCTGATACAGACAACTTGAAACAGTGTTTGTATCTTTTAATCAGTGTAGCCTTTGCAATTATGAGCTTCTGCTGCTCAAGAGCTGGATCCATACAGATTGTGTGTCATCTGTCATCCTGATATTCAGGAGATTCTAAATTGAATGCTCCATGGTTTGGGGTGGCATCCAGAAGTTTTTCTTATGACTTTATATTTTGTATTATGTCAAGTCTTATGGCAGGGTGCAAATAGCATAGCCACAAGTTTGGTTTAGGATGTAAAATTCTAACCAAACTCCAGACACAGGGAGTCATTTATACAAAGCGGTATGTGGCGTTTTAACCCAATAAAGTTGATGAGAGAAAAGGGGAGAGGAAGTGAACATAAAGCGGGTAATGTGTAGAAGCATCTTTTGTATCTCAGGCATAGCTTCTTCAGTGGACCAAACTGCAATGCGGTATTGACTTGACAAAACTCCTACTTCTGTCTCAAAATGACTCCAAATTATTTCTCTACTACATAATGAAGCCAAATTCTGAAAACAAACAAACAACAACTACAAAAGTGGAGAGGTAGTTTTTCTATTACTCTAAGTTGTGAAGGTATTCAGTTCTATAAACTAATCAAATATGTGAAGAAAAAGATAGTGAGCGCATGGTTTTGGAAAATTCTTACCACTTTATTATTTTCCCTATGTCTTTAAATTCCTTATTCTGCTCATTTCACTAATCCATACATTTTAAAAGGCACTTTTACTAGAAAAGAAGGTGAAATCCAGTTATAAGAAATGTCATTTGTTGAATTATCACTAGAAAGAACTAATTTAGACTAGGATGATATTTTCTAGCATCAAAAGGAACTTTGAGATTATATCCTCCCATTCAAATGAGTAATTCTGAATCCTTATGACTGGGAAAGTATCTGATCTCCCCTGCTAATAAGAATAAAGAAAAGAATTGACCATCACTCTACTGAGAAAAACACAGTTGATTTTACCACAGTAGGTTGACTAATACATTGTGTTTTCCAAAGAAATAAAAGCATATCATTAATTTTTACCAAAGATATTCTGATAAAATTAATCTAAGTTTGCAAAATATATATGAAAGTCAATTGAGGTAATTTTTACTGAAATATAAATGAGGAACTTAATGTAAGTTTTCAGTATGATTTCTAAGCTCCCACTAGTAATCAGGACAAGACATAAAATCATTTTAAAAGGAATTTAGCTGCTGAATTAAAAAAAATTCAATTAAAAAATGTAACGTAAAACACTCAAAAACAGACACTCTTTTGTTAAGTCTGAAAACTCCAGCAAATGTTACCTTTAGTCATCAGGATCCCCTTATATTTAGAGACTAAGTTTGAATTTATATGTCCAAGCCCATGATCACAGCAGATTTCATCTCTCAGTTGGGTCAGACCATAAATAAGGCTATATCAGCTGATTTCAGCCTCTAAATATAAGTCTCATGTTTGGGCTAAAAATAGTTAATTCACATGCAGTGCAAAAGTTCCTGAATTCTAAAATGTATTTTGAAATTTCCCTTCTCGGAGTGCAATGACTTTGCACTTCAATTTATTTATTGTCCTGTGGAAGATGTACAAGAAAACATTCTCTATATTTAACAAAACTGTCATGGGAATGAAACCAGTATCTATTTAAAAATCAAAAAAGAAGTCTCTATTTTGAATGAACCAACATACAAGAATAAGAACATTTGCAAATGTTTTAATTTGGCTTCACTCTATGGGTTTAGGTTTCAGAGTTATCATCTGCCAATTTCATGTTTACCTGCCTCCCTGACTAGTATTGTTGAATAGACAAAAAAAAAAAAGAAAAAGACAAAACAAAAAAAAATTGATGACTCTGGCTTGCTGAATTGAAACATAAAATAAGTTGGAGTTTAGAGACTATTTGTATCTTTAATGGCCTTCTGGTAAAGTACCCTCTGGGGCACCAAGCCCTTCAAGCAGATGTTACCTTGAAATGAAGAGCTTTTCCCTTTGGATACCAACCACATCTTTGCTAAGTTTGTTGCAGTCTTTAGACCCTGAGTTACAAGCAATATGATCGAACTTGGTTCTGGTGCAGCATGTTGAATTTCTAAACAAATGTTGTTTCTAAATGTTGTGGTTAGATTTAGAAAGTGTTGTGTGACTAATTAAAAGAATTACTCAATGACTTAAGAGTGGGGTCAGGCCCACACAATCATTTAGTCCCGTGTACATTCTGCCGAGGCAGTTTGATGTCAGAACTTGTGCAGCCTCTCTCATGTGGTATCTCTAACATCAAGCAAGCAGGCGTCCTTTTCTACCACTAATCACTGACCTGCAAGATAGACTCGGCACAGCTGCAGACACCACAGGCAGCCAGGGCATTGCCCATTCACCTCTGTGTGGAGAGCTAAGAGTTATCACCCTTCTTCAACTCCAAACTAGGGTCTAGGAGCCAGCATCAGCTAGCACTGAAATGCCCTTTTATTTACTCATACTAAAGCAGTCTGCGTTCTCTGCATAGTGCCCAACACATAAGGAGAAAATAATAATGCGGAACTGTGAATTAACTTCTAAATTAATAAAAACCATGTTTGCTCTATGCTTTCTGAATTTTTATTTTGAGCAAAATAAAATACAAAAGGGCAAGAGATCATGGTTTCAGATTGGCCTAAAATCAAATTCTAGTTCTGATAGTTAGCTGTTATGTCACTTTTGCTAGTGGGTTCACTTCCCTGAATTCCAGTTGTCTTACCTAGAAAAGGGATTGATATCTGCGCCTCAAAGCAGTATAGAAATGCAGTGACCTCTAAGGAGAGAGCCCCACTACCAGCAGCATGGGCTGCTCTGGAAAGTGGAGGAAGAAAAGTGGGGAGAGGTAGTGCGGTGCCTACCTGGAAGCAAACAGTAACTGGGAAACTGACTGGTGGGAACGAACTGACATCAAGAATTGACTAGAGAATCTCAAAAATACCTGAAAGTTCATCTGTGCTGGGTCCTGTATATAAGGAAACTAGAACTTAGAATAGAAGTGAACAACTTGGCCAAAGTTATATAACCCCTGATTTACAAAGTTGGAATATAAACAAATTATTGTATCCACTGATCTGATGATTTCTCCATTCTTTGAGCTTCAAGGCCACCTGGACAGAGAAAAGGGAGGCAGAGAAAAATGGATAGAGATGGAGAGAGTTCCAAGGAGAGATTAAGTGCAGCATCAGAGATAGTAATACATGAATAAAAAGAGACCACATGTCTGTCTCCTCAGGTACCATACAGCTGCTGTTCCCTGAGATGCTCTCCCAGCATAGCACAAAATTGGTGCAGAGTACACCCACCACAGAGGTCCCAGGGAGGGGACACAGTGAGGCAGTCTAGGAACAGCAGGACTCTCACAGCACAGTGGTTACAGGAGAACTCACCCATTGACTGCTTGGCTTGCATCTTCATTCATTCTTTCATTCCTACAACCAGTCCTAAAAACTGAGCACATGTGTAAATTTCCTGCCTCGACACTAGAGGAGATACCATCTCTGCCTTCAAAAAGCTCACGGCTTTCTTGAGAAAAGTCTGAAGACTCCGTGTGGAAGCTTATAAAAGTGGAATATACTCTGTCCAGGAACACGGCAAATTGGTCTTTAGTCCACAAACTGATAACAAACTGATTATATCAGCAGATAGAAGCATGTGTTTTCATGTTTTTCATCATTCTCCCTCCTAGCAAACAAAACAATCCTGGCCAGAGATGAACAACCATGATCTGCTGCTGGCTGTTACAGCTGAATTCATGAAGTAGAAGGAAACATGGGCATTGCTGTCACACAAAAGCCCACTTCAGACTCAACGGAACCCCTAACTCAGGAACACACATTTCATTTTATATTATTTTATTTTGTTTTGTTTTTGTGTGTTTCTTTTTTTAAAAATACATTTTAAAACTTTTATTTTAAGTTCAGAGCTACAGGTGCAGATTTGTTCTGTAGGTAAACTTATTTGATGAGTGTTTGTTGTACAGATAATTTCATCACCCAGGTATTAAGCCTAGTACCCAGTAATTCTTTTTCCTGATTCTCTCCCTCCTCCCACCCTCCACCTTCCAAAAGGCCCCAGTCAGTGTGTGTTGTTCCCCTCTATGTGTCCATGGTGTTCTCATCATTTAGCTCCCACTTGTAAGTGAGAATATGTGGTATATGGTTTTCTTTTCCTGTGTTACTTTTCTAAGCACAATGAACTCCAGCTTCATTCATGTCCCTGCAAAGGACATGATCTCATTCTTTTTTATGGCTGCATTATAAGGAATATACATTTTAAAAGCACCTTTTGTAACTTCGGGAAATTAAAAAAAACTTAAATTCTATGACTGGACAAAAATGACAACAGATAACTAGCTGCTCTTAATATACAAAATTTGCAAAAAAGAAGTCATGAGAAGTCATGGGTCAACCTAAATATTACTGTATTAAATTGTACACACATTCCATGAGAAAAAAGAGTATTTCCAAAAATCTCTATTTCATATTCATATTCTTTAGCAGATTAAAGAAAGAAAAGTGGCTATTTAATGAGAACATTAGAACAATCAGAAATGACAAATGATTTCTTTCAGATGAAAAATATGATTATTAAAATTTCAAATGCTGGAATCAATGATACTGAACAGGAAGGAAATGGAATTTATTATTTGGAAGAAAGTTTCTCCTACTTAAAGGACAAAGTATTAACAGATGATGACAAAGTGAAAAACTACAAGCTATTGATATAAGCTATAGATCCCAGAGGATAAAAAGGTCATCTGTGTGCATGTGTCTGGGTTCATGTGTGTGTGCGCCTGTGTGCACGTGTGTGCGTGTGTGTGTGTGATTGTACCTAACTAGAAGGAAAGACAGCCAACAGCTACAGTCATAGCATTCGTAGAAAAGACATTCACAATCTGAAGAAAGTTCTTGAAGAGGGAAATACATAATAAAAAAGATGGACATCCAGACATGCCTTGGTAAAATTTCTGATTTTTCCAAAATGAGAAGAACCAATGTAAAAATGTATATAATATGAGAACAGAAAACACAATTATCTGCAAAGAAAATGAATTAATAAATTAGCATTAGGCTAGTAAATCCCATACAGAATTGTATCGAGGAAAAAAAATGCTGCTGTCTTCATGTAAGCTACTCGACACTGTCCTTTTTGCATCTCTGACCTAGAACAAGTCTCATGTCTCAGCAGCAAATGCCTTCTGTTGTGTGAGGAGCAATTGCCTGACAGGGCTCTGATTCATCTTACTGTCAGAGGTGCCTGTTCTCTGTTCTGTGGGAGGGTCTTTCTCTTCCATCATTCCCCTGGGCCAGGGAGGCCATTTGGGTGTTGAAGCACCACACAGCTTTGCAGCCTGATTCTTGTTTAGGAAACACTGGAGACCTAAAGACTAACAAACCCACAGACTAACAGTCAAATCAGTCAAATAGGTTCTTATTCTATGAGTTTTTTGTTTGTGTGCTTGTTCTTATTTTGCTTTACTTTCTATACATTTTCCTTAGAAAATGTTGCCCTGTAATCTATTATAAAAAATATTATTGTAATACTTTATGTACTACTAGGAAAACAAATGAATACAATAATTATACTCTGATACTCTGACATTCATCTATACTTCATGGATGTTAAAATGTGGGGAAAATATATAAATATATATTTATTTCAGGCATCCTTAATTAATTCTAGAATTCGCTGATTTCTGACATAATTCTTGAAGCAAACAAACACTTCATTCCACAACTAACACCACAGCAAGACTGTGCCTTACCTTAAGAATCCAGTAGAATTAACCTGCTGGAGGACAGATGTGACATCAGTCACACACAGGTGTCAGGAGCTGGGTACAGCTGTGGTGCCATGCTTGTCATTCTGTCTCAGGCATAGCAATGGCTTTAGAAACATCCAATAACTTACTCAACACGGCAACCTATTTTTGCAGGTGGGAAAATAATGTTTAAGTAACTTGCCCAAGGTTTTCCAGCTAGTAAAAGCTAGCAGAATTGGCATTGCAATCCAGAAAAGATGACTCCAAGGCTACACTCATGTTTAAACTTTCTCTGTTAATTACCTCCTTATACCATATATATATAATATGTATACACATTATATATTATTTATACATTATATATTATATATACATTATATATAATGTATACAATATATATATTATATATAGTGTATATATATGCATAATGAAGCCACTGGCTTTATGTTTGAATGGCACACAGCAAGGAAGCTTCTCTGAGACTTAAACAGTTGAGACCCATGCCATGTAAGGAAACAAAAATTGGTAAAGCCGAAAGCCAAAACTTTAATAGCTTGGGAATTACTGGCTAAAATTGTAGCTCTGGTGGAAGAAGTTGGAAAATAGAATGATTTTACCATGTATTGGTTGCTATATGCTCTATTTTTCAATATTATTATGTTGTGTTATAGAGTAATATTCCAAGATCAACTGTGGTCCTAAAATATTAAATGGAACATTCCAGAAATAAACAATTCATGTGGTTTAAATTGTGCACCATTCTGCATAGGGGTGATGCAGAATTTTTGTTCCTTCATTCAGCTACAACCAAGAAAAACTGAGCAAGGGTCACATTGAAGAGTGAGGGGAGCAGAATTTATTGTGCAAAAAGGGAAAGAAAGAAAAGTAAAAAAAAAAAAAAAAAAAACTCAACAAAACAAAAGGGAGCCCTGCTAATGGGCCCCCACCACACAGATTGAACACCAGGCCACCACACATGAGCTGAAGAGGGCAGGCTCCTACCACCTGCACAAGGCATGAATTTCCCATGACTCCACCCCATCTTCCCAGTGCACAGGTGGGTCCCCAGTCCATTGCAAGCATACACAGAGAAGACCCTGGCAGGTTCCCTCAGCTGCACAAACACATCTGATGTAAATCCTTGTGGGGCAGGTGGGAGATTCTCCAGGGACTGCCCCCACTTATCTGCTTCCTGCATCTATCATTCCCCACTCTGAAGAAGTACATTAGAATAAGGATAATGATGAAGACTGATCTTAACTGCTTCCTGCTGACAGGTGGCACTGCTCTGGGCAAATGGCAGCCAGAGCTCACTCAGAGACTGATCTAAGGGTCCCCCAGCAGAAGAGGCCATAGTCAAAGGCTCTGTTTGCATGATCGTTTGAAGTTTGATGGCTTGAAAGTGAGAAGAGACAAACTGGGTTATTAGAAAAGATGTATCAAAATGAAACAAGGTGAGGTAAGGACAGCTAAAATAATCCCAAGGTCTTTTACCAATTTGCATAGGAAGAGGGAGGCCAAGAGCTCAACTGGTAAAAAACAAATGTTTACCCTTTGCCAGCATGTCAGGCTTCTGGGTTTCCTTCCCTTAAGCTCAATCCTAAGCCAACCAGTTTAATGTTTGGGAAATTAACTTTTCCCAGTTTGGAAAATGTATCCAAGGGGAGTGTCCTGTAGTATGGAGACAAAATTACCTATCTGTGAAGAGATGACAGAGGAGGAAAAAGAAAAAAGAAGGCACTTTTTTCAAAGGAGTCCTAGGAGTTCAGGATGCATTTGAAAGGGGTACACGCTGAAGGTGAATGGCTATTCATGTAGAAAGACTGGAGTTGAGGCATCTCAGGTTCCCTTCTCTTTCTAGCGAACACTCAAGGTGTGTGAGGGAGAGAAAATGAGTCATTTCTCTTTCTTTCTTCCATTCTTATATCCCCAAGTCCCAGCAAGGGCGACAGGGAATCAAAGAGGCTTTCGTTTATGTTAACGGGGGCCAGGGGGCTTTGTATGCCCTACCTCCCCTGCTTTCAGTAGCCTTAGAATTCCTTACACCTCATTTACGCTATGGATACTAGCATGGCTTTACCCATGAAATGGGAAGCTTGGCTTAATCAACAGGAATCAGTCATGCTCACCTGCACTGAGCCTTTTAACTTCAGTTATCATCTGCCTCTGGATTCCTCAGATCCAGTTTTCTTTCATGAGGCTTCTACTCAAAGCTTTTAATGGAGTTTGGTACCAAAAATATGTTTTGAGGGAGCTGCATGGACTCCTTATTATAAGCCAAATGCTAAAATGAAGCTGTGGAGTCGAGTCCACCTCCAATAAGGGAGAGAAAAAGATGTCTTGTGACACGTACAGATAATTGGTGGCTATAATTATGCTTGCCAAGATTTGGGTGCATGGGGCTTGGCTTTTGTTAGCTCCCTTGGCCTTACTTTCCCAAAATGGAAACCTCTGGGTGATAGGTATCCTGTTTATTCCCATCACCTGGCAGTATCTACAGGTTAATTGCTCAGAACTAGAATATTGATCCAGATGTTTACATTACCCTTCCCCTTTTGTTCCTTTTGTTCCTTCTGAGCTGCAGTTGGAGATTGCTGGTTGGTTCACAGGAATAAAGAAGGTTAGCCTGAAATGTAGGCAAAAACTTAAAAGCAACCAGTGAGTCTAGAATTTAATGACAAATGTGAGATAAGTTTTGAAACATTATTTCTCTATCTCTCCAGTCCTATTTTTGTTAAAAACAAATCATGATATGACTGAGTTATTTGCAAAACAGATTTTAGCCTTATACTTGGCCTGATTATTTGCATAAAGTTCCACAAGAATAATTATTTTTACATAAGCCTTTTACATTGGCTTTGATGGAACTGTTTCACAAGGAATCTCAGATAGGATTTTTAAAGCTGAGCCCAGCTACAGATTGGTACCCTCAAATATCTGTGAGTTGGGTAAACTCCTCTCTTCTTGAGGTCCCAAGAAAATGGGGTTCTTGGGCCTCTTAGAAAGTGACATTCTTTATTCACTGCAGACTAGGAACCCTGTACAGGGATGGTGTAGTCAGGGTATGAGGCCAGTTTTACCAAGGGGCTTGCATTGGCTCTTTAAGTTGAGTCAAGCTCGACTGCTTAAAGAAAAGCATACCATTCCAACCAAAGCCTTGGTGACACAACCAGTTTCTCCAATTGCATCCCACTGCAAAAGAAAATGTATTATTATTGCACTGATGCAAACAACTATGTTGCCATAAGTTAAGAATACTCACAACTAGTTTCCAAATTCTGGAGAAGCCAGACACAGAGAGAGGTAAATATGCGCCAAATTTTGTTCACAGGAGTATACGTTACTCAAGGTCAAGATAAGTTTCCTTGACTCTGAAAAACAATCGATCAGTAATGTTCCAAGCAAAAGTCAAAAAGATTAATTCAGATTTCTATTAGTTCAATTCATTCAGGTAACTCTTGTTTTGCTTGATATTCATGAACACTTCAGTTCTTTATGAGTCCTGTACAATTTTCCTTTATTCCAATGTCATAATCTCCAAAGTTATCAGAAAGCTGCTTTTGAAAGCACATGTCAAAGTTCTATAGTTGATTATAAATGATCTTTTGAAGAGGATCAAAACAAGAGAATGGTCTCTGAAAAACAAAATATTCAGGGTAGTTACAGTTAGAAACACAATTGATAAAGACATTTGGTTTTCTCAGTAGTTTATATAACTTAACATAACAACCTTAATTGGGACTAACAGCATATACTCAGACATTGGAACTTTAGAAATCCCATATGATTTTGGAACATATATTAATATTTTCCCTAAAATATAACCTAAAGAAGATTAAACATCATTTTGGCAATCCTGTGTACCGAAACATGTCAAATAATCCTGCTTACTCTCTGTAACATCCAAAAGCCAGGTGTCAGAGACAATTTTGAAACTGAAGTTTGATTTTGGGAAGTCTGTTAAATGTGTTAGAGGTTTAAAACTCTTGATGTTATGAAATAGAATTCCAGATTGCCATAAATTATTTATTTTGCCAAAATGGTGATTCAGAAACTTTTAAAAATAAAAACATTTTCTAACCCTTTACAAATTTTACCAAAGAGCAGATTAGTGCCTTAAGAGTAGCTTGTTGTGGTTTTATTTCAATACTCAATTTACAGAAAAACCATATCATACCCTTTTGAATTTAGTCAATATGTTCACACATGGAATTTCTTTTGCAAGATTAATTTTTACAATCCTTCCACAGTTTGTTGCACTTTTACCTCTATCTATCTAATTCAAAACAATCCTTTAACCCTAGGCAAAAATTTACATTTTGATAACTTCTGCATTTTACCAATAATCTTTAAGGCTGCTTTTATTTCTCAAATATTAAAATCATGTGAACTAAAAGGTACCACAACTTTTATCTTCCCTTTACAAATTCCTTCTTTAAGTCAATTAATTAGAGCTATTTTTTATAGATATCACACACCTACAACACATATATAACTACACAGACCAACAGAGAAAGATCCAATAGCTAGAAGATTTTTTTGCCCCATCTACTAATTGGATTATTGGCCTCTGGGTTGAGCCCTTTAAGAGCAAGACTAGGAAAACATGTGGTCTCTAGGGCCTAATAAACAGGCATAGCTGGGATAGCTGAAATACAAAAACCGAGTTTTAGAGGGATCTATCTGCTTTTAATTCATGGGGCCCCATGAGGAAAACAGAGGTCTCTCCCCTTTCATGCATGCATTAAGAGTGGCAAGGCAAAATGGAGAAAAATAATTCAGTTGACTGAGAAAAAAGCCTTTTCCAGCAAAACAAGATCCCACAAGAGAAAAACATAAAAGCCTTTTAAATATATTATAATTTGCATATCCACTTTAATTAAGCTGAGTGTGTTTCAAGAAAATCTTTTTAAATCCCTTATTATCTGACTTTAGCTGTACTAAGTGGCCAAATATTTCTGACTTTCAAACTTTACTAAATTCTTAGAGAAAGGAAAATCCAAGGTGGTTTTTGGAGGGGAAGAGAATCAATAAATGGCAACAGTCATGCAGATACCAAACCAGAAGGAACTCATTCCCTAAGCCAGGATTGAACCTGGGCTATCATTGTGAAATGGTGGAGGCTAAAACAAAGTATTGCCACGTGATTACAGGTGACACTCCCAAAGACATAAAACAAGTTGGAGGCCTACAGCAAAGTTTGCTACTGATTATACAGAAAGACATGCAAAGCACACGGGATTGGCTACAGCTTAAGACCAATTTCACGGAAAACAATGTCACTGTGTACAGAGAATATGAACAGTGATAATTGGGGTCCTGCCCTAGTAAAATATTTTCTAAACGGAAAAAGTTATCCCTTAAAAGTTAACTCCGCACTTTGGGAGGCCGAGACGGGCGGATCACGAGGTCAGGAGATCGTCACCATCCTGGCTAACACGGTGAAACCCCGTCTCTACTAAAAAATACAAAAAAACTAGCAGGGCGAGGTGGCGGGTGCCTGTAGTCCCAGCTACACGGGAGGCTGAGACAGGAGAATGGTGTGAACCCAGGAGGCGGAGCTTGCAGTGAGCTGAGATCTGGCCACTGCACTCCAGCCTGGGCGACAAAGCGAGACTCTGTCTCAAAAAAAAAAATAAAATTAAAAATTAAAAATTAACTCCTGACCTGGGGGAGAAAAGAAAAAAAAAAAACCTTAGCGTGCAAGGCTGTGTTAACTGCTAACTGGGTTAAACAAATAAAACAAACAATCTAAAAAGGCTTAAAGTGCAGGGTTGGAAAGATGCTTGGGGCAATAACCTGTTATTCTTAGGCAATTGGTCTCCTCCAACAGGGAGAAAAACTTAATTGCCGTCAGACGAAGCTGAATTTCTCAGTCAGGGCAGGGGAAGACTTGGAGGGGAAGACTCCACGAACACGTGGAAGGGAACGATGGCAAGTCTGCCATGCAGGGATGTTGGGCCATATCCGCTGCTCACCTGTCCATCCTGAAAAAAAGAAGGAATATCCCATAGAAAGGCTGAGTTGGACTGACACTGCTATTCCCAATCCCTGAGATTGATACGGACAGTGGCGGGAGCAGTTTCCTCTACCCTCAGAAGAAGTCCAAGGACAAAAAGACTTAGAAATAAAAGGGAAGAAGATTTTTCCCTAAGGTCTGCACCTTACATATCCTTCCTCTTGTCCCCATATGGGCCATCTAAATGATGCAGAATTTTTGCTCCTTAGTGCAGCTAAAGCCAGGTTTTTGTGTCATGACCAGAAAGAATTAGGCATGTGGATACATTGAAGGGTGAGGAGAGCAGAAAGAAAACACTCAGCAAAGTGAGAGGGAGTCCTGCCAATGGGATCCCACCTTACAGATTGAATACCAGCCACCACACACTAGCTGAAGAGGCCTGGCTCTTCCCCGTGCATAAGGCATGAACTTCCCATGGCTCCACCCCATCCTCCATCTGCCGCTGGGGAGTCCCCAGTCCATTCTAGGCATGCGCAGACAAGACCTTGGGCAGGATGTCTCATCTGAACAAAAGCTTCTGATGTAAACACTTGTTGGGTGGGTCAGAGATCCTCAGGGGACTCCCCTTATCAGCCTCCTGTATCTGTCAGTGTGATGAAACCTGTCCTTCTTTTCAGATCGGTCTCATTTTCAGATGAACTGTCACGGTATTACAGTGCTTGTGTGCAAGTTGCTCTTACTTTACCTGATAATGGTCCTAAAGCACCAAGGTACTGATACTGGCATATTGTTACAATAATTTTATTTTATTACTGGTCATTGTTGTTAGTCTCTTGCTATGTGTAATTTACAAATTAAACTTTATCATAGGTATGTAAATATAGGAAAAAACATAGTGTATTATAAGGCTCAGTCCTATCCGCGGTTTCAGGAATCCACTGCGGGTTTTTGAACATATCCTCCACAGCTAAGAAGGAGCCTCTGTATAAAGTCATGTCTGGGGAGTCCTCCTAGCGGTTCCCTATCTTCACATTCCATGTGTTTTGCTTGCCATGGGCAGCTCCTAGCCAATCAAGTCCCCTTAAGCCATTTCAGATTTTATTCTTTGAATAACGAAATGGCTCCTTCATATGGTGTTGGGGGTGGGAGCTAGAAGGAGATGGTATGTTACACACATCTTCATGGCACAGAAACAGTAAAAGACACCATCTTACTAGATAATTTAAGCCAGGACATCTTCAATCTGAAAACCAAACTCTGACCTGGACATGAGTCCGGAATCTATCAGTATATCCTACAACACTCAGAGAAGGGCATTTAATTTTTTTTCAACTTTTATTACAGGTTCAGGGGGTACATATGCATGTCTGTCACAAAGGTATATTGGGTGATGCTGAGATGCAAATGTAAAACAATTCAATCAGTTTTATTTAATTTTAAAGTTCTATTTTTTAAAAGTTTCATATATCTAAGTGGATTTTCCATTTACTTCATAAAGTGTTACTTTATTACGTAATTCAAGTTTTTAAAAATAATACAGAATAAAATGTGTAAAAGAAAATGTGAGACCCCCCGCCCCCACCAGCCAGCAGCATCCCAATCCCCAGCTGCAGCTGTGGAGTGAAGCCCTGTTGACTTGATTCCCAGGTAGTTTCTGTGCATATACAAGTTGCTTCGTAGTGTTGTGTTTTTAAAGAAATGTAAACATACTGTACATAATGTTCTACAGCATATTTCACCTTCAAGCACTAGATAAAAGCCGAAGGGAAATCAGGAGAGAGAAAGGTACACTATCTTTACGACACAGACGCTGCCATGTCTGCCAGCCTCCCCTCGAGACCTGCAAGGCAATCAGGCAATGATGAGGCTGCTGAAGACAAAACCCAGATAAATACCATGGGTTTTTAAGAGGCCTGAAATCACTGGTTCTGGGTAGAAATTTCTGCTGAATTGGTCAATGATGAAATCAAAAGCTGAACGACTGTTAGGAGAATGAGAGTGGGTGTGTGATCCCAAGAATGTTGATATGTATCGTTTTCTTCTGTCTTTTCTTGTCTTAGACTCTTGTGTAAAACTCTGCTAGTACACTGGAAGACTCTAGCATTTTAAAACTAGCTGAATTTGAGTTGCTCCTCATGGACACCAATGCTGCAAGGTTGCTGATTTGGGGATAAATCTCTCTCTAGCAGCTTCTGACCTCCTCGGAGCCTTATGTCTCTCTCCCTCTCTGTCCCCTGCTCTGAGGGCCCTCCTGCCCAGAACTGTCACTCATCCCACAATCCTTGCAGCTCTGTTGCCATGACAGACACAGCCTCAAAAGGGCTCTTAGAGAAAGAGTAGTAGCATTGGGGGAACCTGAGATTGATGAATTAGAAAGCACAAACCCCAGCTAGAGATCTGCGGTTTACCAGCTAGGTGAGGCCGAACAGCTGGCTATGCTACCTTAACCTTCCTTTCTCCAACTGTAACATGGGAATAATACCACCTTCTCTAAGTGCAAGGATGTCATAAACTCCAAATGAGTAAAATGTACTAAAATGTTATTTCTTATTGCAGCAACAAACTGGGAGTGAATTGACAGCCCCCAGAAAGCATATCCTCAGGGATGTTCTGGTCTGGCAGCTGAGATGGCAACGTACTAGCCAAACTTGAACTCAGCCTCAATTCCCATGTCATCAGAGCCAGCAACCGCCTGATGAGTCATGCCTGCTGAATTGCACAGCTTCTCTGCCTGCTGCAAGCTTCAAAAAGGGCCCCAGGCTCCCTTTTCCTACAAGACATTTCCTGAAGCTTCCTGGTTTCCAGGATTTCATACCATTCCGCTTCCCCTCCGCCCCAGTTTTTATGCTCACAGAGTTCTTAACAAGCACATTGAAAAGGAGAGTTGGACACAGTGTTTGTGACCCTTTGTTTCCCAGTGAGAGTGCCTAGGGAAGGGATGACACATCAGGACACCCGCTTTGCTCAGGCCCTGCTCAGACACCTTCTCTGACCTAGTCTCCCAGACTATGAGGATTGCATGTTCCAGGGGAGAACACCCGGACCAGGGAAAAGGATGGTGCCACAACAGGGCACTAGCCCTGGAAATGGGAAAAGCTCTTATTACTCCCAGGAAGAAAGGGTTCAAATCACAAGCCCTATCAGAAGGACAATTTTGCTAGGGGAACTTAAGAATCACAGAGTACAGTTTGCCTAAAAATGGGCAGTGTCCCCCTTCAAATGCACGTATGAATCACAGCTCACTTTGTTTGTTACACATTTTTCAAATAAAAAATCCGTTACCTGTTTTGGATCTCTCCCATACCCCTAACTTCACTGAGGCTGCTCCATCTCTTAAGTGGCTTCAAGTGAAAGAAGAAGAAAGCTCTACCTGGGAAGCAGAGAGTCCAAGAGGTTTGCTCTCTGTCCAGAGCTCACCTTTAGTTAAAATGTTTTTGCCATGAAGCCTGCATCCCCTGCGGTCTGCTTCTCCATGCTTCCTAGCTCCTCAGTGCTGCTGTGGCTGTTCCCAACCTCAATATTTGGTCCCAGTGACAAATTCCAAATACCTCTTCGGTCTGTCTTTCACCATTCTCCCTCACCACAGACCAGGGGCCAGCCCACTGAAAGGCACCCTCCCACCATGCCCTTTTACTGGTTTGTGTTTTGCATGTGCCATTCCTTCTCTCTGTTTCTTTTTCTCTCCGCAGGGAAATGATCCTCTTTCTTCAGGGCACACTCAAGTCACCTCATCCATTTAGCCTTTCTGCACAAGCTTCATTACTCCGATTTCCCCATAAGTGTTCTTTTCTAATAGCCCATGGACTTGTCAGTCAGTGTTATTGTTCTTTTTCTTTCTTTTTTTTTTTTTTTTTGTTTTTTGAGACAGGGTCTCACTCTGTCATCTGGGCTGGAGTACAGTGGCGCCATCTCAGCTCACTGCAACCTCCATCTCGTGGGTTCGAGCGATTCTCATGTCTCAGCCTCCCGAGTAGCTGGGACTACAGGTGCCTGCCACCACACCCGGCTGATTTTTGTATTTTTTGTAGAGATGGGATTTTGCCATGCTGGCCAGGCTGGTCTCAAACTCCTGACCTTAAGTGATTCACCCACCTCAGCCTCTCAAAGTGCTGGGATTACAGGTGTGAGCCACCGTGCCTGGCCAGTGTTACCGTTCTTATAGCTCCTAATTCCTCACTTATCTCAATTTCTTGTTGCAGCTATCCTAGAGCAGTCTGTAACATACACAATAAACATGGAATGGCGGCTGTATCACAGTGGGTTGAAGGGGGCCCACAAATGGTCACACCCAATCCTCCTCAGTGAGATCTTTGACTATAATTTCTAGATGTCTTTGTGACAGGCAGAGTGACTGCCACTTAATAAACCCCCAATGAATGTGTGCTGAAAAAGTGAAAGAAATAAGGGAGTTTCTGTGTATAAATGTGGCAGGGAGCCCCCAAGCCATGTGCATATTTTAAATCAAACAGTCAGATAAAATGATCAATTGTTTCTCTTATGGCTCATTATTCTTGATTGACTTGTCTGCCTCATCTATCACTGGGGCTCTCCCTAGGCTAAATTGTCTGTGCTCTTTCTGTTTGATCGTTTGGCTCTAGAAATCCAAGCTATAGTCCTTAAAGTTTGATTTTGTTAAATGGAATACTGTGCAATTCAGCAAATACATTAAATATCATCATCAGTGGATAAAGTAAATAATGTTAATATGAAAATTTAATCAATAACTTCCTTGGCTAATATAAATATATACACACAAGTAGTAGATTGCCTCTTCTTCTAGGCTTAATTAGCATCCTTGCATAAATAAGTAGTCATGGCTCAATGGGTTGAAAAATCAAATGTTTTTGAAACTAAAATTTTTACACAATGATGTTTATTTATAAAAAATATTGAACGTTGCCTTAGAAAGTTATAGAGTGTTAAGGTATCTATTATCTTGAATTGCAAACTTTTAATAAATGGAAAAAATAAAGTGTATATTTAATTTCTGCTCCAAAGACAATAATTTATTCCCCAACAATTTTTAATTATTTACAAAATATTTAGTTTATATATTTTAAGAATAATACTTGCTGTGACTTGAATGTGTTCCCAAAAGTTCATGTGTTGGAAATTTGTTCCTCAACACAGCAGTGTTGGGAGTTGGGGCCTGGTGGGAGGTGTTTGGGTGACGGGGCATTTGCCCTTATGAGTGGATTAAAGTCATTATCTCAGGAGTAGTTTCAGTATCTCAGACGTGGGTTCTTAATAAAAGGACAAGTTCAGCCCTTTCATTACCCACCATGGGATGACTTAGCAGGAAGTCCCTTACCTAATGCCAGCCCCTCAATCTCGGACTTCCAGAACTATAAGCCAAATATGTTTCTGTTAATTATAAATTACCTAGCCTGTGGAACTCTATTATATCAGTACAAAAACATGAAGACAATACTGTTTATTAAATAACAGAGACTATGACTTTCAAAGAAATTAAATACAACAGAAACCTCCAGTATTTGAAGGCTTCATTATTTATGAAAAAATATTTTCAAAACATTAATAAAAAATAAAGTTATAAAGCCATTACATTTAAGGATGAGCCAAATGGAATACATATTTTGTAGATAAACAACAGTTGCATACTGACACATGCAAATAGCATAGCCTAAAAGTATATAAATTCAAATAATCTATATGCTAATAATAGTAAGGCAACCAAATGCATAATAATAATGGGTTATATTTGGGGCTTATTTGGACTCAGGAGAATTAGATTATGTTGTACGCTACAAACATGACCATTGCCAAGTTATAGCTTTCCTTGAACTCAGTTTTCACATATGCAAAATTTATAATTTTCTCATTTCTGTTTCAGCTCTGAACTTCTATAAATCAATTTACATAATTTGCCCTGCCATTAAAGATATTTACACTGCAATATCAGTAGACCTCTTTTATCTCATTATAAATATTTACTAATGCAATTAAAAGCACATTCATTCATTGATGCAGCAGATATGCATTGAGTGCTTGCTGTATTTCAGGCACTTTGCAGTCACTGCAGATGTGTAAAACAAACAAAAGTCCTTCCCTCATGGAAGGACTTACATTCTAGTGTGTGAGCAAATAATAAGTAAATAAGTGTCATGCACAGTGACTACATGTGGCCATGGAATACATGGCTATAGAAGTGCCAGGGAAAAACAGGTAGGAAAAGGGACAGGGCACGTTGGAGTAAGGTGTTAAACAGGGCAGAGAGGGAGGGTCTCACGGAAGTGTCTTTCTGATTTAGCAGTGTTTTGCACATTGATTTCAATGACTGTGCAATTCTAGGACCAGATGTCAATTTCATAAGGTAAGGCATGACGCTTCATTCGTCACGGTCACACGGCTGTTCCCATGGGTGTCCATTCTTCACTCCGGGGTGAAGAGTAGTGCACACTCACCGCAAGCTTCATCAACACACTTCAAAATGTCCTTGCCAAAGTCTACGAATTCCTACTTTCCTTGGTTGGCTGGAAATTAAAATAGAAATGGGCCAATTTTGATTATTTGGGGCTTTCCTCATTTTGAAATATTTAAGTAAAACACCTTTTTACAATATCATATATATGATTCTTCCTATTTCTGCTGAATTTACTTTCCAAAGAACAAAGCATGTGTGTTGATGTGGTCTGGTATTTTGATTTTTTTTATGTTATTGCTGCAGAAAAGCAAAAAATAATAGAGACACTCAGGATATGCACACCTCCTGAAAATAAGCTGTAGTTAGCAAAATCTCCTAAGTAAGAAAGCATATCACTATGATCTTTTAACTCGCCCTTTCCCGGTGATCTTCAGTGTTTCGCTTCATTAAATTCAAAGAAGCTTTAGAAAACCCCGAGCTTCAGGTTCCCTCCCTGCCTTTGGAGACAAAAAATCTGTTTTTTGTTTCGTATTTTAAAAGTTAGTTTCAGACAGCTGATAGCTTTCTGTTTCTTGGAGAAAACACAGTCATCTTACACAGTGATATTCTGTCCTCTTACATGTTCACAGTTCCCACAGACTCTGCCGTGATTCCTCACACCAATACGGATGCAGGGGAAGACAGAAGTTCTTGGAGGCAATCCACCCAGATCTTCCCTTCATGTGAGGAAACAGCTGTTCCTCGAGACCAAACAATACCAGGGCAGCAAGATCCAAACAACTTCTGGGGACTAGGTGGAAATTCTACCATGTGTGACCTGGAGCTGGGGAAAGAAATGAAGGCTGCCTGGCCTGCCACTGCATGAGGAGGGCTGCCAGCCTCAGGGCTTCAGGTCCTCCTCTAGAGACTTCCAGCCCTCAGCCTGCTGTTGACAGGAAGATAGTTTATGAAACAGCTCAGGTATGGTCTACATCCACCACATACGCTGGCTCTTTGGAAAGTTGTCATTTTTAGAGTATCTGAAGATAATCCAATTACACTGTGTTCAGATGAAAAAATGATCACTGTTCTTTCATGATTATTGTTCTTCAAGTAGTTGTTGTTATTATAAATAACTGAATCACCATTGAAGAAATCTGCCCACAGAATAAAATTCAGATTATCATTGCAAAGTCATCCTTTAAGAGTACTGCTAATACTTTTCTTTCTCTCTAATCAAGTCAGCTCTATATTTGGAAACAATATTTCAAAAGCTTGGAGACATGTATATTCATTTCCAAACCTGTAATACTTTTCTCACTTTCTGAAAATCTCTGGAGTAGGAGTGTAGGAAGAAAATAAATGGAGATTAAATGTAAACACAGGTAGTACTCCAATGGGAGGGAAAATTCACATTTCACGTGACATCATAGAGAGAACAGAATGGTTAAAAAGAGAGAGAACAATTTATCTGAGAGATGATGTCAAAGAGCTACTTGCGAAAGTAAGCGTACTGATATATAAGAAGTTGCATCTATTAACCAGTTGGTGGCAATTTAAACCCTCTGGAGGGGTGAAGCTGATAGACTGTTATGAGATAAAGGGGTAGAAGAACCAGCAAGAGCATCAGTAGATTGCCTCAGGAGGGCCTGCTGGGTGAGTAACAGGAAGTAGGTCAGCGGATGATGGAGAAATCAAATGGACATAGTGTCATACTTGCAAACCCGAGAAGAACCACATTACATGCCAACATGAGATTGTGGTATGGACAGCAGATAAAAATACTCTGATTATTGGTGATGGGCAAGCTAGACCTCGTGCATTTTAATAAGCTGTTTTTTCTTGCACAAATGCTTTTTTAAAAAAATATAGTAACTGGGTCTCCAAAGGGGGAAAAAAGATTGTATTTTCACAGTGATTATGTTGCTTGTGAATAATATGATTTTCCCCTGCATCTCTTCTTGACTTCAATCTCATCCACTTTCTAAATATAAAAAGGACATCCTCTGATATTGTTAGAAAAGGTTACAGATGTTTTTCTCACTGATGTTCAGGCTGTGTTTAAAAGAAACAAAATGTAAAGAGAAAGTAGAGTTTAATGTAGATGACATGGGCTGTCTAGGCTGCCCAAAACCCGTGCCCTGGGTGTGCACCTCACAGTAGCCTCGAGCTGGGTGCCACACCAGGCTACAGAATAAAGCATGAAGTGCTAAGAAGGGACTACATAATACTAACAGCTCAAGGTTTATCAGAAGACATAGCCATTAACCAATTATTTTCCTAAACCTTAGTTATTTGTTGAGCACCTAATATGCTCTAGGCTTGCAGTAACAACAGAAAGAAGAAAATCTGTATATATATATACCTATTTTGATATTCATCTATCTAGCCATCATCTATCCAGGTAGAGAGACAGAATAGATAAATCATGTATAAGTGTGTGTGTCTATTTATGTGTCATCTATCTCTACTGATCGATCTATTTATGTCTTTATCTCTGTCACACACATCTATTATCTATATCTACTTATCCATTTTCCTCATCTCTTTATCTCTCTAATCTATCATCTATCTATATCTGTTGATTGATCTCTATCTTCATCTCTCTCTCACACGTACATCTATTTTCTGTATCTTCCTATTAATCTATCCATCCACATCTCTGTATCTATTTGTCTATCTATCTATTTTGTATGCATTGACAGACTCTTGTGAGCCAGGCACTGTGAGAAATACAATAGGTACTGAGAAAAAAGCTCCTGCCCTCAAGAGGCACTCAGGGTCTCATTTGACAGAGCTAAGGGGGAAACCATCTCTCTTCACCTACTGCTTCCCTCAGCTTCTCACGCAGTCAGATCCTTCTGACCCATTTACAGAGAAGCCATGTCTAACTTGCTTCTCACTCCAGAGAATGAGTTGATGATCCTCTTCTTGGATCCAATGACAGTTGTCACATTTTATTAAAATGTGTTCCTCACACCTTTTATCACTACTACCTCTTTTCCCTGGCACAAAAGAGGCTCTCGACACATGTCAAGTCCTCACCATTCATTTGGGCAGTACCTTAACTGTGCATAGTCCTGATTGAGCATGACCACAGCAAGAAATAATTATTTAACAATGCAAATGGCCCAATCTGAATCACCTGCCTCTCAGTTACCCACAGTGCAGAATGCTAGGGGACATTTATACTTACAGAAATTATGTACATGTTGAAATGTCCACATGCTTAGTGTACTTCTTGGTCATTTTTTCTACCTAGCTGATACATATTTCAATTTAAAAAGTCACATTTATCTTCACGTCAGGAAACAAGACAGGGAAAACTTTATATACACATGATTATCTATGGCAGCATTGAGCTATGGAAACAGCATAGACTTCAGATTCAGATGAACTGGGTTCTAATATCCAGCTCCTATCTGTGATGATTGTGTGACTCTGGTATTGTGACTTAATCAGTGAGCATCAGCATGCTTATCTGGGAAACATGGAATCACTGTGTCTATCGACAGCATTGTTTTAAGGACTGAAGGAGGTAATATGAAAATAGCTGAGTGGCACATTATAAGCCCCAAACTAGCAAGGGTTATTAGTATTATTATTATTATTAACTTCAAAGCAATACATACTGCCAGATTGCCTACTATTTCATTTTCACTGGTGAGTATTATCATAGTATTATGTATAAAATAACAATATCAGTAGCAGCAATTAAAGCTAGAGACCCAAAATTCCCCAAGTGAGAGGCTATTATGTTGCGGTAGAATTGCTCAAAGAAGTAATGTGAAACCTATGAAAGTGATGTTTATCAAATGAATTACTGATTTCATGCTAAATGGAAAACCAAGATACACAACTTAATTAAAGCATGATAGCAACTACGATCTAAAACAGCTCTTAGAGAGAGCTGAGAGGAAAAATAATAAAATGCTAACATTGGTTTCTATGGCTACAAGTGATCTGGAAAACCATTCCCTTCTTATATTTCATTTTACAATTTCTACAATTAGCATATTCACACTTAAAATGAATATATTCTTATTTAAAAGTTACATATAACAATGGTAAAAATGTGTTGTCTGTTTACTTTAAAAAAGTTTTTTTGCATGTGTGTTGCTCTCCTGAGGCAGCAAGAAAGATGGTCCTAAAAGTTAGGAGCCTCTTCTGCCCTAAATACACTGAGGAAATCTTTGGTGTGTTATGATGTCTTCCCATCAGCAAATGAGGTCTTAGATCTGTATCAGCCCAAACAGTGAAGACAGTGGATCACAGTCACAAAGGTAGAACAGAAGAATAGGCAACAGATAAACTGAAACTTAAACACTGAAAGAGACACCCCTGGTGGTGAATTGAAATATGGGGACAGGAGGGAAGAGATTTCTTACGGAATCTTCATGATAGGCTCTGTTTGGCATAGAATAAGTCCATTTATATCTATTCATATGAACTCTACATTTTCTTCCCAAGAACCAGTTATCTTGGAAAAGAGCACTGGAGTAGAAGTCTTGCCTATTCTTCTGTTCTATCTTTGTGACTGTGATCCGCTGTTTTTACTGTTTGGGCTAATACAGACCTAAAACCTCATTTACTGATGAGGAGACACCACAACACACCAAAGATGTCCCCAGCATATTTAGGGCAGAGGAGGCTCCTAACTGCCAGGGTGTATATGAGAAATTCTTAACCCTAATAGAATGCTCCAGGAGTTTGAATTAGTTGTCCATTCACATCTCCTGGGTTGAGAAACCCAGTGGCAAGGAACTTGATGAAATTTGTTAATGACTGGAGTATAAACACATATAGGACATTGAGTGGCCTGGTTAGCTCCTGAAAACACCAGATTCATGGGAAGACAGAGGCATCTTTTAGAGAAAATCATCGTACCTCAAGAAATCAAGCCCAGAGTGTCAGATGGGGCCACAGGCATGTGGTTTGAGAAATGGAATCAGGAATAATGGGAGACTATGCCGGGCTGTATCCCTACCTCTCTAGGACTGTAGTTAAACAAAAGGTAGGGAGAAAACTCCTTTCTCTGTAAGAATTGCTCAAAGTTCAAAGGAATTTTTCTGCTGGGCCCTGAGGAAGAAACACACTAGCATTCATGTTTGCAACCTGGTGGCCGGCAGAGGTCAGTCCAGCATTGTGACCATCTGCACTGTCAACTACTAAGAAAGAGTGCTGATGGGTGCAGCAAGGCACCATGGTATGTGTATACCTATACAACAAACTTGCACATTCTGCACATGTATCCTAGAACTGAAAGTACAATTTAAAAAAAGAAAGAAAGAAAAGAGAAAGAGCGCTGTTGCTGCAGCCGAGGACTGAGAATAAACAGCATAGCTGAGAACTTAGAGAGCTGCTGGAAGCAGCCCTATCTCAAGGCCCCTAAAGGAAACTGAATAGAGACGTATTCTGGGGGTTGATGGGTAAGTTCTTAGGTCACTCGCATTTATAGGAGCTTGAGATACATCAATGAACATAATTGACAAAGTGTCTTCAAGGAGTTTATATTCTACTAGTGGAGAGATAACATGGGCAAATAAAAATATGTAATACAGTGTAAGGTTGTAGAAGAATAGATGAACTAGGGGTGCTATTTTAGGAGCGGGATTGGGGAAAGCATCATTAAAACAGAGACCTCCCATTCAACTACCCTGACAAGCCCTTCATTTAAGAGAATCCCATGATAAATTTACATCATAAAAAAACCTAGAGCAAATTTTCTCCTCATTCCCCAAAACTTCTGTTATAGTATAAAGGATATTCAACATGGTAATTTAAAATACATTGTTACCACCAAATAATTTGTTTCATTGTAAGGTATCAAAAACATAGTAAAAGTCATCAATTACTAGTAGAAATGGTATAAAATATTTATGGCACATTTAATAAATACCACAATGATTGTAATACACAAAATCTCTTTAATTTTATATTTTAGTTTAGGAAAATTTGAAGGTTTTTGCTTTGAGTTTTGTTTTTTTGCTTTTTGGTTGTTAATGAAGTGTGTAAGCCTGTCATCTGAGAAGCTTATACTCAGCACTTACTTATATATTGAGTCCCTGAAAAATGCCTGCACTTTCCTAGATTTCGGGATGAACAATAAGGAAGTGAGGCATGGTTGCTGTGTTCAAGCACTTCATGATAGAGTATTGGATTTGAAATCCCAGCAGTTTATTTCTGTGAGTCCATTCTTAATAATGTGAGCAAGAAAAAAATAAACAAATAAAATTAATAGAGCCTTCCAATAGCAACGTTAATCTATCCTTCTCTGTCACTAAGAATCTTATTGAGAGTATCACGCTCTGTAAATCAAGTTAAAGGAGTAGAGAGTGGCTAATTCTTCGCAGACATAGGCACTAGTTCATACAGGTGTATGCTTCTGCTAACTGAAGACTACGACTGGGAGGGGGCTTGCTGAATAAGGATGTTCAGCTTCTGTGGATGCTGCCAAAGAGTTTTCTAAACGTTTTTGATCAGTTTGCTCTTCCACCATCCATGTACGAGAACTCCTGTTGCTCAGCAATCTCATCAACTTTTAAGATTTTGCTAACCTTGTGGTCATGTTTTTACTATTTTCCTCTTTCCCTGTCTTCCCCTCCCTACACTTGTAGTGACTAAAGCCTGCATCGTTGTGCACTAGGCCACTTTCTTCTTTCTTCTCCCTATTAGAACCTGTTTCCTACCATCTTTGAGTAGGAAAGTATCTGATAACCAAATGTTTTTTAAATATCCACAATTAAAAGTTGCTTAATGTGTTTCTTTCTGTCTTCAACTCTAGTGCTCCCCAGCCAGTGTAGATGAAGTCAGATGCCAGGCGGGCCAGTGTAGACACAAAACATTCCAGGACCCCTACTCCTATCAGTAGTCACTAATAAGATCATTTATCTCAGCCTTCACATTGTAGTCCTTCCAATGGCTGGTGACAGGAAAAAAAAGTCGCTAAGAATAAAAATGTTTCTATTTCTATTTCCTGCAACTAAATAAAACACATAATCCTTTGCATCCCAAAACTGTCTTTGCAGTTGTTATTTTAGCAGGAAAATCTTACTGCCTTCTCTACATCAGAGACAGCTATTAAGTTCCATAGTAAGTTCAGCTCTAAAAAGTCTGCAATTTTATTGAATAGGTTGTGACCCTGTTATTGCTATGTAAATTTTTATTTATGTGTACTAAATGTAAAATTGTGGGGGTTTTTGTTTTGTTGTTGTTGTTCTTTCTTTTTTTTTTTTTTTTTGACATTTTCTTTATGTCCCATATGGCTTTGTTGAATTTCTTATTTAAAGAAATACTTAAAGAAATGTAAATATATAAAATATGTATTATTTTAAAAGTAGCTACTCAACTAAACACTACTGATGTCCTGTGATAAAGAACTATACATAAACCCTGAAATAGAAGTTATAAGTTATTATAAATAAAACTGAAAGCAAGAAACAATTTAGAATGTAATATTTGCAATATATGACAAAAGACTGGAATCTTTGATCTATGAATCTCTCTCAAAGCTCATTAGGAGAAAAAGTCTTATGGTAGGGCATGGGTAAAGGATTTTAAAAGGCAATTTATTTTTAAAAATAAAAACTTAGAATAGCTAATATAAAAAACACTTCAAGCACAACAGTAATCTAAGAAACACATTAAAAAGCACTGAGAAAGATTTTAAAAAATCTATTATATTAGCAAATATTAAATAAAATAAACCAGTGTTGTCAAAAATGTAGAGACCTGAGGCCGGGCGCAGTGGCTCAAGCCTGTAATCCCAGCACTTTGGGAGGCCGAGACAGGCGGATCACGAGGTCAGGAGATCGAGACCATCCTGGCTAACACCGTGAAACCCCGTCTCTACTAAAAAATACAAAAAACTAGCCGGGCGAGGTGGCGGGCGCCTGTAGTCCCAGCTACTCGGGAGGCTGAGGCAGGAGAATGGCATAAACCCGGGAGGCGGAGCTTGCAGTGAGCTGAGATCCGGCCACTGCACTCCAGCCTGGGCGATAGAGCGAGACTCCGTCTCAAAAAAAAAAAAAAAAATGTAGAGACTTGTTATTAATGAAGCAGATATTGATAAACAGCCGAAGAAAAATTAAAACTTTGCTTTCTGACTAGGATGCTGAGCTTTGACCTTGCCTTCATCCCCTCTTTTCTTGAATTGTTGATAGAGGACATACTCTTTGACCTGACACATGTTTTTCCACTGGACAGCTCCACGTGTTGGTACTATTTGAAGGAAAGTTCGACTGAGAGTGTAGAGTTGATTCAACCTCCTCTTGGCTAATTTTTGTATTACAGCTTTATTGAGATATAATTCACATACCATAAAATTCATCTCTTTATGGTATGAAATTTAGCAGCTTTTAGTATACTCAAGAGTTATGCAAACACCGCTACTATCTAACTTTAAATAATTTGCCTCCCCCAAACACAACAGCACCAAAAAAACCCCACTCTCATCAGAAGCCACTCCTACTTCTTTCTAGGTTGATTGCACCTGGAAAAGTAAAATACAAATTATCTTTAGACAAACATACCCTCAATCCAGACTCTTGATATTCCCAAAGATTTAGGTGAGTCAGAATTGAATACAAAATAAAAAGTTAATAAAACAAAACAAACAACTGTGAGAAAGAATAAGAACACACAATGAAAACCAGATTTAGAGCTCAAATAATTCAGATATTAGGATGAACAAAAACAAACTAGAAAAGGAATATGTCCAAAATGCTTAAAACATAAGAAAATTAATTGAATACTACAGGAAAGAATAAGAGATTATTGTAAATATTATGACTGTTTAAAAAATTTTTTGAAATAAAAATATAAACATTAAAAAAAAAAGTAGGCTGAAAAGTACATCAGCCATAACTGAAAAAATAATTATTAAATTAGAATATATATTAGAAAAAACTCAACAAAATTACAACACAGAAAAAGGAATTTTTTAAATATGAAGGGGGAATTAATATCTATGGACAAATGAGCAGTTCTAATATAGATCTCATTGAATTTCAGAAGAATTAATAGAATATAAGTGAAAGAGGCAATTCTCAATTTTCTAGAATTTGATGAAGACACTTCTTGAAATTCTAAACAGGATAAATTAAGAATATTAATTCTGAGATTTCAGGGGTCAATAATTGTAACAATAACATAACAACCAGAAATTCATAGAAGCACAGTCATAGTGAAACTGTAGAACTCCAAAGCAGGTGAGAGGGAAACAGTCTAAGCAAGAACAAAAATTACAAGGACCACAGATGCTTTTAGTAGCAGCAATGGAAAACTGGAACTTAGTAAAATGATATCAGAATGGTGTGAGAAAACCAGAAGCCTGTAATCCTGTACCCAACTGTCACTCAAGGATAGTCCAAACAAAATGCAATTCCCAAGCTTGTTAATTTATCACTATCCCTCTGATAAGGAAGCAGAATATTTGATCAGGGTGGTATACATAGTTGCTTTCAACTGAATTGATAATGTTTTATTTCTTAAGGACTATATTGGGCAAATAAATTACTTTACACAATTGCTATAGTTGAAAAAAATGAACTAAATTGAAATACACTCATGTAGTAAGAGCTCAAAATAAATTGCTGATTATAAAAAAGTTTCAGACTATTAGAGACAAAATATCCATGTTTATATGGAAAATAAGTATTATTCTCTATAGTTATATTTGTATTAAATGCTCTGAAAAAGGTCTGGAAAATATATAGAAAATTGATGATGGTGGTTATCTGAGGCAAAAGAAAAGGGAACAAGTGAAGCTGAAAGGTATTTTATATTTTCCTGTGTTACTTTTATTTTTTATAAAGACAATATATGTAAATATGATATGTATACCTAAAAAATAATTTCAGGCCGGGCGCGGTGGCTCAAGCCTGTAATCCCAGCACTTTGGGAGGCCGAGACGGGCGGATCACGAGGTCAGGAGATCGAGACCATCCTGGCTAACACGGTGAAACCCCGTCTCTACTAAAAAATACAAAAAACTAGCTGGGCGAGGTGGCAGGCGCCTGTAGTCCCAGCTACTCGGGAGGCTGAGGCAGGAGAATGGCGTAAACCTGGGAGGCAGAGCTTGCAGTGAGCTGAGATCCGGCCACTGCACTCCAGCCTGGGTGACAGAGCGAGACTCCATCTCAAAAAAAAAAATAAATAAATAATAATAATAATAATAATTTCAAAGAACAGAAGAAAAGACTGGTATAGCAGTGAGGCTTTGAAGTGAGGAAAAAAATTAAAGAAAATAAAAAAATAGGCCTACATTTTTCATCCTCTGTTGCTAAGTAATATTATAGATATTACTTAACTCTATAGCAGGGAGGAAGTATATTGCACTCACGTCTATGTCTCCAGCTCCCTAGCACCTAACATAAAGTCAGAAATATAGCAGACAAGCAAGAAATATTTGTTGAATACTTAAATCTAAAAATTTTATTTACCTGCCATGAGAATTAAATAGAATAAGAAATAGGTTTGATACATACAGAGTAGGGACCTCTGCAAATGTTAATTCCATCCATCTTTTATGCAGATGAACTGTCAGATCTCTCTGTAGCTGTTTTCTCATTTGTCAGTTCCAAAAGGAATTGAAAGCTGGTGGTTTCTGCCTAGTTACCTTCCTCATTCTCACAACCTTGGTTATTGTCTCCATAAATTCAGCTCATTGACCTATAAATGCCAGCATCTCTTGAACATCTTCCATCTCTTTCCCAGACCATCCACAGTTGGCTGCCAAGCTTTGCAAGTTTTATTTCTGAAATGTTTCTCAAATTCTTTCTAGGTCCAGGAAGACCACCTACACCATCTCTTGCTGGATGATAGCCACTCTCTGCAGATGTAGTCAGAGCTGGTATCTCACCAGCAGATGCCATGATTCAATTCCACCATAACGACATTGGGTAGTGTTTGTCAACTCTCCTCCTAGTCAGAAGGATGTAAAAACAATTCAGAAACATACTGGAAATCTTCATGAGTAGGTAGGTAATACTTTTTTATATTGATGCACCATATTTTAGGTTGTTTCTCATTGTTTATTATTAAAAATGAATGCACAATGAATAGTTTTATAAATATTTGACAGAAACTTACAATTCTGATTATCGGGATTATAGGGTTAAAGGAGTGGCATGTTATTGAGACTCTTAATACCAAACTGCACCTAGAATGCCTCTACTAATTTATACACTCTCTCACATTAGTGTCTGAGTATGCTAATCTTTACATACCATTGTTAGCACTGAAAACTACCATGAATGTTATTTTCATTTGCTCTCTTTAACTCAAAAGGCAAAATCAAATCAAAACAAAACAAAACCTTTCATATCTTTATTAGCCATTTGAATTTGGTCATTTGTGGATTATTTTTGTGTCTCCTTTGTCCTTTTCACTTCTGGACATTAGTGCTTTCCTATTTGTATATATAAATTTTATGTATTTTTAGAATACTCTCCCAATGCTTGTATTTGTCCTCTTCATGAATTTTAATTATCCTTATGTTGCTTTTCATGTACAGTGTTTTAAATGTTATTTGTTATAATCATCCATTTATGTCATTTCTTTTATAATTTTCATTATTTGAATGTTATCCCATCTGCCAAAGCAAATAAATATTATTCTCAGTTTCCTCTCAACTGTTTTGTGACTACTTTTTTAAAAATACATTTTGACTTTTTTCCCAGCAAGTATTTATTCCGGCGGCAAATTAACCAAATTCTCCTGACAGACAATTTCCTCAAGAAAATTCATTAAATGGTTTCTTACTTTCACTATCAATTTGAATGTTCATTTGTCAGTTATTAATTTTAATTTATGTTAGTTTGTTTTCCTGGGCTTCACATTCTGAGCTATTGATCTGTTTGTCTCTTCTTGAAAAATGACCTCGGTGTTATAAATATTGTTAAGATTTAAATACATTTATTATCTTATAATTTAAGTTCTCTTATCACTTTTCTATATCAAAAATTTCTTAGCTATTTTTGTCTCTTTATGTATACAAAGATTAAAAACTACAGAAAGAGCAAAAAGGAGTAAAAAGTTAGGGAACAAGACAAGAAGCTGTTAGAATATTAAAGAAGATGTAGTATTCTCCCGCACAGTCTGGACTCCAGCACTGCCATTTTCTGACCTACTTCCAATCACTGCTGAGCCAAGCTGGATCAGTTATAATTCTGAGGCTGTCCAGCATCACCCTCCTGCTCTGATTTGTAGCTGAAGCTCAAAGCTGTCTTTCATCTCTGCTACCTTACTCTGTGCATGCAAAAGAGGAGAAGATTGCTCCAGAGAATCGGCAACTCACCCAAGGGCAAATAAATGCTTGTGGAAGTTTTCAGCCTCCGGGCAAATCTTGCAATTATAGAGCTGAACTTAAGATAGAAGATGGATTTCTTTTCCTTTATTCCAAATCTTACTGAGAAATCTAGGTAATCTTATGCAAATTGCCTAAGATAAAAGACAACTTGAAAGCCAGTGGTTTGGGACAGGGTATAGCCAGGGAAAGTGCTGGTATTAGAGAGAGTGATTGATCGGGACCAAGTCTTCTGAAATGTTCGAAGGCAGTCACACCCGTCACTCTCCCTTTTAGTGCTTTCAAATATCCAGTCACTGGATCTCAGCTCTTTGGGTATTTTCAAATACTTGTCATGGAAGCCTATGTTTTGCAGAAAAGGCCGCAGAGAAAAAAAACTTCATTCTTTCTTTCGTACAGCAAATACTTATAATATTTGAAAACAAAAATTATGATTCCACATAAGAACTATGATGTAGGTGAGCAGTCAAATGTTGTCACAACATGGAATAAGAGTTAGCTCACGTGAGTCAGCTGTCAGAACTAGGCTGTTATTATGAACAGATAGGCATAATACTACAGCCAAAGGCAAGGCAGGGGGAATGTGTAGTACACTGTGTTTAACAGCTCTGTAGATCAGAGGAAACTGAGTAACTCTGAGAAGGCACATAGCATAATCAGAGGATTCATTTAGAAAGAATGCCCTAACAGGTTGGCATCAGGACTGTGGGAGCAGGGATACCAGAGGCTGAGACAGCTGCCAGATGGATAGAATCCACAGAGATAACTATGGTGCTTCAGTCTGAGTTTTAAGACCCTCCTAGAACACTAGTCACTCCATTAGGCTGAGCATCAGTGTCTCCTTCTGAGGCTTCTATAAGTGCAGAACCTTGGACTTTCTCCTGAAATTCCTGATTCAGAAGGTCTATGATAAAACCTAAGGAGCTACACTTTGAAGATCAAACTCTCCAAATAATTCTGAAGTTCAGCTGTGTGCAGATGTACCATTGCGGACCAAGTGTTCATTTTTCACACTGCCGTTTGAGGAATGGACTCACACTGCCCTATTAGATTAATGTCTTCTGATTTGTCTATATTAGAGCACAGCTTTAAGAACAGTGTTTTAAATTCTGCCTTTAGATGCTAAGAAATAGTTGTCCTCAAAAGATGGTGATTCATCAGACTATCATGACTTTCTTCTTTGATATTTTATTATGTGGAGACACTACAAATTGATCAGCTAAGTGAGGGACTAAGGCATTGGTTATATATGATCAATCATATGAAAATAACAAAGTGAAAAACAAGGGTACTTGGGGGCTGGTGGAGAATGGGAAGCTCAGTGACTACTTCTGTTCTTTACTGCAGCTGCTAAGCTAGCTCTTCTCTCCTTGGTGTTTGCACACTCTGTACATCACAGCTCCTTTGCCGTATGTACGGTATTTGTGTGGTCTCCCTCTTCTCCCCTCTCATGTAAACACACACATTGGATTGTGAGCCAGTAACTGTGACTAATTTGTCTGTCTTTCTAGAACTGAGTATGTTGCCTGATATACTGAAGTGTTTTGGTCAATCAGAAATGTTACATAAATAATAAAATGCAGCATGTGAGCCATGTAGGCGTCTTTACTATTAATGCTTTATTCATGGTAGTTTTTCAAAATTGAGATGCTGTGGTTACACAATAAAGCTGTTGATTCTTATTCACTCTCTCTATTTAGTAGCAATCTGTATCCTGGTATGTATCAAACTAAAACCATGTTTACCTCCACACCTGCAATCTACAACTGAGGGCTACTGCCAGACATACACTGACTATGATGGTCTGACTTGTACTTTTCCACTCAACTTGATCTGCAAATGAGTTCCCCAAACACTGGGCCTTACCTCTCTATGCTCTCATGGTCTCTACCTCTTACTTTAGAAACCTGTTTGGAGGGTAATATTTTGAAGCTCTGTTCCCCAAAATACTTAACAGTTGAAGTTCTAAACTTATTCTAGAACCTAATTCCTTCTGACATAATCTCAGGTTTTTTCTTCTCCCATGTCCTCATTCCCTAGAAATATATTTGTTCTTAATCATTGCCATCATCTCTAGTTTCTGCCTCCCTTACCATTATAAGCATAATAATGAGAAAATATTATCATTTCCTAGACCAATAGTGTCCTTTTGACTTCTTGTCCTTTCTCCACAGTCCAGATAAATCCTTCAAAACTCAATTGCTGCCTCAGTTCCCTTTTCTTCTCAACCTCTGCCTAAGGCATCCTAGGAATGTTTATCTTGGCTCTACTTTTATCCTGTACTTCTGCTTTCCTTTAAGGAGACTAGTCCTACCTGTGAAGCACCATTTTTCATTCTCAGTACATTCTTGACTATGCATATCAAAGAACTGTATGATAAAGTATACCATGATTTTATTGCTAGTATGGTTTCTGATTGTATTCTAGCCACACATCATTAGTTCTGCTATTAAGAAAACTAGTACCATTCATTTCCAAGACAAATAGGTGCCCCTACCTAAGTCATTAAGAGATAAGGCATGCATATTCATAAGGAACATTTTCTGCTCCCAAATATTTAACTGATTTTTCTCTTTAAGCTTCTATAGTAAAAATAACCAGAAGTTCAGGGAATAAGATCAAGCCCAGAATCACATCATTCCTGACCGTGAAAAACAGAACTTTGGTATCTATACAATCCAAGAACGTGGCTTGGTTTCATCTGTGAACTGAGAATATTAATATTTATATAGTAGTCATAAAAAAAAATGATAGCACTTGCATATAATTCGATGATGTTCAGCACTGTATCTTGCATATGGTAGGTGCTTAGTGAGCAGTTTTCTTGCCCCTAAGATAGAGCATCTTAAGTGATGTTTCTTTCACAAAATTGGAGAAGGGAATTTAAGTCATTTTATTGTTTCATATATGAAGTATTTGAGCACTGTGTTCCAAATACATCATTGGTAAGAACTATCCTTTGTGCAAGGAGCCCTGAAAGATTCACTTAAGAGGACCTTACTTTAGCAATGAATTCCCACAGACAGATGGCACCCCTGATGGATCACTGTGTATGCCACTAAGTCCCACTTTGGTCAGGAGAGTTCATTACAGAAAGCTCACTCTCACCCATTCTGCTCTTTGCTGCACATTCAGACTTCTAAGATTATTCAATGCTGTCTCATTTTAATTAAAGTAATTTCATCCAAATGAAGCCACATAGTATGTCCAATTTTATCATGTGCTGATATTTTACAATTACATGCAACATTTGTGCTTATATTACATTTGTAAACCTATTTCTTTGTGCTTTGATTATAAATTAAAAGGTGAGCTTGGAAAGATGGTATCAAATTTTGGTAATGAATATATGCAGTTGTATCAAATTCAGCTAGTTCATCTTATAAATAAACTACTTTTAAGCAGAAATCCAGACAATCTTTCATGGGAGGCTTTCAGAGGTAAATGTGTAATCCCTCTCTGCACCCCTGCCTCCATCCATCTCCAGCATGTAGCCTCCAGGCAGCTGTCCTGACAGGTGTCTACTCCACAAGGGCTAGGCTTGGCTTTGGGTGTAAAATAACTTAAAAGAGGGTACAGCTAGACATATTTGGTTCTATAAATCAAAGTTTCACCTAAAACAGGTATTGGATTGGGAGATATGAGAACTATTTTCCAGCCCCAACCCCAAACTGCCCATTCTAAAATATTATCACTTCTGTATATAAGTCACTATAGACTTTTCTAGCTAGCCCTTTCTGTGGCTACTTAATTAAAACACCCAAGGAACCCAGAAAGTTATTCTTCATTGTTTCTTAAAACAACGAGATGATGGGAAGGGTATTTAAGCTCCTCAGAGGGAGGAAATTGACAGCGTTGCTGTCTCTCCTGCCCACCCCCATCCCCAAATCCCTTTTATTTTTTTCTGTCTATGAACCAGGTCACATGATGATCACCTCCGTGGTCTGAAGTCGGGAATCTTCAAAGGAGTGGGATAATTCTGCAAGAACTCCCACATTCTTAGTGATTGCCCACTGCAGTCTGATCAACCCTCACGAAAAGGACAGCTGCTTCATCTCGATAAACCCATCGTTATAAATCACATGATGGAATATTACACAGCAATGAGAAGGAATGAACAATGGGCCATAAAACCACATGAGTAAAGTTCAAAAACATTCTGTGGAGTTGAAAAGTACGTGGTGTATGAGTCAATTTATGAAATTCAAGAACATATAGAGCATGGTATGACAGAAGTCAGCATAATGAATACTTGTGTTGTGAAGACTGACTAGGGAAAAGGATGGAAAGACTTTCCGAGCGATAGCAATAATCTGTATCTTTATCTCATTGACAGACAGCTTAAAATTGACCTGGATGTACACTTCAGATTTCCACATTGCACTGTATTTACATTACACTTCAATTTTTAAAGGCAAAGGAAAGAAGATGGTGACTCCAGTGGTAGTAGTAGATGTTTCTCAGTGGTCTGAATTTTAGAGATTTTCCTGGCATTATGAAAAAAAATACAGGATTTTTAACATATATGGCTAAGAGAAGTTGAAAAACATAGCTAAAATGCACTTAAAAGCAAAACAACACAAAACATTAGCATAGATTTTGTACATTCTAGCTCCTCTCCCTCTCCTTCTCTTTCTCTCTTTTGTTTAAATGCTGGAAGTGAACAACAATTGTTTTAATATTAAAATAACTACACAGTGTCAACTATGTTTCCTTCACTGAGTATTGAGGCTACAGCAATGACAAGAAAAAATGCACTTTCACGTTAAGAATCTCACCATCTAAAAGGGAGCTATAACATCTTTTATAATATTAAGTTGCATTTGCTGACTGCTATCTATTTACACTCAACTATACACTTACAAGGTTCTAACTGTTTTTTTGTATTAGCTATTTTAACACTCACAACCAACATTAAAGGAGTTAAGTATCTCGCCTCAAATCAAAGAATTAATAAATGGTAAAGGCAATATTTGATGCAGACAGTATATTTCTGGAGACTATTCTCTCACCCACTACCTGCTATTAACATTCAACCATGCCAGGAGATAAACAAAGAAATTCTCTCCTGTTTTCATTTCTGTAGCATGTTTCTTTTCTTTTCTTTTTAACCTTTCCCCTTCTCTTCTCTACTTTTTACTTTCCTCTCCTGATTCACTTTCATCTGTCTGCCTTTTGAATATCAATGTTCCACAATTTATTTCCTCGGCCTTAGTTTCTTCAAATTCTGGAATTCCATCCAGAAAAGAAAACATCATTTATTGCCAGTTTCAACAACCATATGTCTTGCTTTCTGGGGAACACATCTACCTGCATTTTCCAGAGGCAATTTCAACTTATCTGGTCTGTAATTTAACTCAATATCTTTCTTCCAAAGCTTGTTTCTCTTACTATGAAAGCTGGACCTTCCACTCAACTTGATGTCTTGTAGGCACCTTTGACCAGTTTTACACCCTGGTCCTCCACAACAAATTCATGATGACCTGCCGTCTCTCATATCTTTCCCTTCCACTCCACTAACATTACCTTGGCTCAACTCTCATCTCTTACCTGAATTGTTGTAACATCCCCCAGTTTCACCCATCCAGATACATTTCCACACTGTGGAGCACACACAGGAAGTTTTCTAAATTTCAAGTATGATCATTCTACTCCCTTGCTTTAAAACCTACATTTGCTACAGGATAAAGTCCACATTTTATGGCATGAAAACCTTTGTCATCACGCTGAGACGTTAATGATGGAAGTGCCAGCCTAGGCAACCCTAGGTAGGTACACTAGTTTGGAAATGGAAACTGTGTCAGGAGCAAGGTAGGAATGAGGATTAAAGCCACAGGTAAAGTCAGGTCAGAGGTCTTTGGAAAGTCTTTATGAAAATGGATGAGGTGGAGGCTTGGTACTGATACTTTGAAATGCTTGCTTGCATCGTTCATCATTCCCAGGGAAGGCAACAACTTGCAGCTGGGTTCTAAATAAGATTTCCAGTTTCGTCCAGTCCATCCCAGATGCACCCAGTTTCTCTCTTCATTTAGAGAAAAGAAATATCTAGTCCATCAATCACTGCCCCCCTTCCAATATTCTACGGTATGCCCTATTTTCCCATTAGTTCTTGGTTTAGGCTACTTCTTTCCCCTGCCCTTGACTTCCTTTCTGTCAGGAGAATTGGCTCACCAAATTCCATTTTTCCTACTGTGATTTTATTATAAAGATAGAAAAAGCTAAGTGCTCGTGTTCCCAGCCTTCAGTGCAGTTTCTGACAGTCACGTAACATAAATGTGCTTAGTCCAGCATTCACAGAACTCTGCTGCTCCCTCCTCTTTCTATTCCTTCTTCCTGCTTGGAATGCAGATGCAATGTCACAAGTGCATAAGAGAAATTGTGACCCTGGGTCTGTGAGCCCACCCACTTCACTCAGAGTTATGGAAAGCTTACTGTGAATGTGCTACATTGACCCTGGCTCAGCTGTCTCTGGGCTCCCTGTGAAGTGAGGGAAATAAAGCCATATTTGTTAAAGGGAAAGTTGGAGTCGCTCTCTGCTCCACACAGCTGAAGGCATTATTAACTGATACAGCCTTTTTCACTCATAAATTATAAGGAAAGCATAATTGTCCTTACTTCACAGACATCTAATAGAATAGAAAAACTAAGAAGGTAAGTTATCTTGGAATAAGATTGGAGATTTCTTATCTGAAACTAAAGAGGTCATTGTCCACTCTAAGGTCAGTTACAGCGTGAAGACCAGCAGTTGTTTTTGTTCTCCTTTTGGAGATAAGGAAATTGTGGCACACAGAAGCTTTGAGTCTTGCAAGTACCATAAACCATGTTCTTTCTCTGCCTCTCTTCTTAATCTACTTATTTGCCATACCTTTCTACTCAACACAGCCAATCAGAATAAAATCTTTATCACTCTTTTAAGTCAAGAATCTATCTTAGATATCAGTGGGAATATTTTATTAAAAATACAGAGCTAACAGTTATAGATTTTATCCATCTTTGAGGATTCTTTTGTGTATTATCTCTAAGGTATCAAAGAATAATGGGCCATTTCCCGAAAGGGTATTAAGTATTTATTCTACTGTAAAAATTGCTAATACTATTATTAAATATATAAGAAAATGTTTCCCTGTTTGACCACTGTTTTTGAATTGCGGCAAAAGAATCATTAATTAGTTTTTATTTAGGTACTCAGTATTTTGTAGTCTGTTAACTGAGCTTGATAAAGTAATTAAAATGAATGAGATTGAGAAACTACAGAGCAACAGATGCTAATACCAATTGTAAATGACTGAAAGAAGCTGATGAGCAATCTGAGGAATCAAAGATGATTCTTTGATATGCATTTAGGATATGACAGTTCTATACTGTCATTTAAGGGGATTCAACTCCTTTATGCAAACATGCTATTAAGAAGAGGCCCCCTCATCTCTGGAAGCCTCCTAGATCTTAATACTTCTCTGCATCCACATTTATTTTCCTGTTTTGACCCCAGTATTCCTGTCTCTGTGACATCATATTGTTTCCCAATTTAATTTCCATCTTGAACACTGTTTTCTGATTTGATCTCTCATCTCTGCTGCTGATCCCCTAGATTCATGACTGCAGCTCATGCAAAAGTTCTCATATCTTATCTGGAATTAGAAGACGCACCCAATCTCCTGCTGAGGTCAGAGAGTGGGCCTTCTGTCACATATTGGAGACTAGAACAAGCAGGGATCTTGCCCTGTCCCGACAGAGATCATATTTATTTTTAAATTTTGTGTCTCTATGTTTGTGATTCCATTTTATTCCCATTTCTTTTAGGATATATCTGCTAGCCATGAATTCATATAGTTTTTCTTTGACTGAGAAAGTCTTTATTATTTCTTTTTCACTTTTGCAGAATGTTTTTGCTTTATATATGACAGATTTTTTGTTTCTCTTTTTGTTTTATCTTTCTACACTTTATGCCATGCCATTGTCTCATTGCTTGCATAATTTATGATGAGAAGTCTGCTGTAATTTATCCTTGTTCCTCTGTGACGCATGATTTTTTCTCCACTTTCTTTCAAGATTTGCTTTTTGTCCTGGTTTCTGGAATAGGATACGGGGTGTGTGTGTTTGTGTGTGTGTGTGTGTGTATGTGTGTGTTTTCAGTATTATTTCTGTTTGTTTTTTTTTTTTCTCTAAACTCCTTAGGTCTGTAGTTTGGTTTATTGGTTTTAGAAAATTCTCAGCCATTATTTCTTCCAATTTTTTTATACTCCTTTCTCCTTTTCTTATTCTCAGACTGCAGCTATGCATATGTTACACTTTGATTGTGAGCCACAGTGTTGGGATGTTCTATTAGTGTTCTGGTTTTGTTTTTCATTTTTATCTCTTTGCTTCTAGTTGAGAAAGTTTCTACAGACCTATGTCTAAGTTTACTGATTCTTTCCTCAGCCATGTCCAGTCTACTAATGAATCCATCAAAAGAATTTGTCATATCCATTGCTGTATTTTTATTTCTAGTATTTCAGTTTGATTTTTTCTTATAATTTCCATCTCTCCATTAAAATTATCCACCTGGCATTGAGTGTTGTCATTTTGTCTAGCATTTCCATTGGAGCCATCAACATGTTAAGCAGAGTTTTCTTTTTTAAATTCCTTGCCTGATAATTCCATCTTCTGTATAATGGCTCTGTCTAGTTCTAACAATTGCGTTGTCACTTTGAATGACTTCTTTCTTGTTTTTTAATATTCTTCATAATTTTTTGGTTATAGCTAGACATGAAAAGAACAGCAGATATTAGCTGAATTTTATATGTTTGGAGAAAAGCACAAATTTCCTTGTGTGAGGCCTTAAATGTAGAGATGGATGCTAATCTGGTCAGAAGACGAGCTACATTTGAAACTGTTTGTGCTATGGGCACCAGCACTTTCTGGCTACTCTATTGGTACCCTTTTTTGGCTCCCCCTTGACTGAGTCTCCCATACCTCTTCACAGTTGTATTCCACCACTACTTTTACTGTTGTTCTTTATGGTGGTGATGGTGTGGGCTAAGAAGAAGGTTGTTTGATGTTCACATTAAGCTAAAGATTTTGGCAGGTATCAAAACCTAAGTCCTGGATATGTAGCCTTCATAACTATTCCTGTCCCTTTTCCTGGGGTAAAAATTCTTCCTCATCTTATTGCTCCTCTTCTTTTTCCCAAATTTCAGTGGTTTTGAAGCCTTTTCTCCTGCAGATTAAGACTTTGGTTGCTTAGGGGAGACTAGGATTATGCTTCTGGTTAGAGATTTGGTGGTGATCTCTATTTCCATCTTTCAGTTTAATGAATTAAACCAGTGTCTCAGGATAAACTTTGATAATTTCCCCTACAGATTAAGCTTTTTATCCATGAAGTAGATAGTTGGAAATAGTCTGGGTAGATTTGACAGTGGTTGCTTCTTCCACCACCCCCAGCCAGTACTACAGTGTATGTGGGGAAAGGGGTGAGGGATGAACTTTTTCTAGGTTTTTCCTTGTTCCTCTTTGTAAATGTTGGGTGAGTTCCTGGACAAAAAGCTTACAAGAGAGTGGAACTCTCTCCTAGGAATACAGCCCTAGGAAGCTTCACATTCTCACACTAGCCCACCTGCAGCCTCCAAAAATTCTATACAATTTTTGATTTTTGTTTGGCGTGTGTAATATACAGTGGCTCCTGTCTCATATAAGAAAATGCTGGAGACCTTCTCTCCAGATGTTGGGATGTCACTTTTCCTTATGATATAGTTTGGATGTTTGACCCCTTAAATTTTCATGCTAAAATGTGATCTCCAATTTTGGAAGTGGGGTGTAGTGAGGACAGTTTGGGTCAAGGGAGCAGATCCTTAATGGATGTCCTTGGTGCTGTCATCACAATAATGAGTGATTTCTCACTGTATTAGTTCATGTGAGATCTGTTTGTTTAAAAGGGCCTGGAACCTCTCATATTTTCTCTCTCTCTCTCCTTTTTTTTTTTTTTTTTGTTTTTTTTGACAGAGTTTTGCTCTTGCTGCCCAGGCTGGAGTACAAGGGCATGATCTCAGCTCACTGCAACTTCCGTCTCGGATTCAAGTGATTCTCCTGCCTCAGTCTCCCAAGAAACTGAGATTACAGGCGTGTGCCACCATGCTAGGCAGAGTGGCGCATGTCTGTAATCCCAGTACTTTAGGAGGCTGAGTGGGGCGGATCCCTTAGGTCAGGAGTTTGAGACCAGCCTGGCCAACATGGTGAAACCCTGCCGCTGCTAAAAATGCAAAATTAACCCCTTCTGTCTTGCTCCCTCTCTTGACACATGACAATGGCTCCCCTTCACTTTCTGCCATGATTATAAGCTTCCCGAGGCCCTCATCAGAAGCAGATCACTACACTTCCCTTGCAGCCTGTAGAACTACGAGCCCAAATATATCAATTAACTTTATAAATTACCCAGTCTCAAGTATTCCTTCATAGCAATGCAGACTAGCAAATGCTACAACCTCAGTTTTCTGATTGGTCCAAGAAAAGTCACTGATTTTCATTATGCTTGGATTTCTTATTGCTGTGGGGCAGATGTAATGACTTCCCAGCTCTTTACATGTCTGAGTTGAAACTGGAGTTCTTATATCAGTGGTAAAAATAAATACTCTACTTATTGTTACTCCATTTTACATTCAACACAATCAAGGAAATTAAATTATTATACAAGGAGCTTGACCATGTTCCCACTGGAAAGAGTTTTATCCAGTAATTTTACTCTACATAGGTGACTAAACCACATGGAGACAAAGTGGGTGGGCCCATGTTGCACAATGAATTAGTAAAAGAGCTTCACATGAGCTGGATTTACATGGGCTTTTCCTATAACTTACAGCTGGGACATTTTTTGGCAGAACAAAGACTACAACTCATATTCTTCTTTCAAGTTGTTATATTTTCCACAAATCAATTACAATTTAAATAATCATCTGCATATAAAATTGTTTACTTTAGCCCTCTCAAAATAGATAATTTGAAGCTAAAATGTGAATTATCACCCTCTGAAATTTAGAGAGCATTTTATATGACAATTACATGCTGAGCATGGTTAGATGCTTTTGAGAATACACTCTACCGTCCTGGTGGCTTATGAACTTCAGGGAGAATGATGCATAAATATAAGTAAGAGAATATCAAGAACTAAGAGATTCACAGAAGTGCTAAGTGCAGGCCCATTATGGAACATATCAGCTTACAGGCCCGATACTGAAATATTGGGATTGTGATAGGTAAGAGTGCCCAGTCCAGGCCAGGTTATTTTAGAGAAATCATGGAAAGATCCCACTCTGTCCTGGAGCCTACATGGATGGAATTTTTCTGAAAGGTTTCAAATAAGAGTAAAATAAGCAATCTATCAACTGCCAATAAGTAACATAAAATTCCTTTATATTATTCCAAAAGTATATCATTAGAGCTGGAATTTAGTAGGTAACCTATAATATTGGTGTTTCTGGTCAGCTATCCTGGCCAATCCCCAGTCTGCTTTCCTAACATGTAATATTAGCACAGACCATCATTTGTCTGGATCTGTGAAGCCTCCCAGAAGGGCCTGCAAGGTGAATAGTGGCCAAAAATCAGTGCTGTGGAAAAATGTGAGCTTCTACCTCACATGCCTTCTTTCCTGTTTCCTGCAGTGCACAGAGATGGCTACTCAAGGTCGTGGTTACTCTCATGCACAGATTCTGAAGGCTACTCTTGGCTACAATTCAGGTAGTGTCCAACAGGGCAAAGTGAGAGACTGGTTTCTTGTCAATAATGATAATCTTTTTTAGTACCTAACACCAAAACAACAATCAATACTACATTGGGCTTACTCAGTCACTGGGAATGTTCAGCTAGCTAAAGAGGGGTCTGGAGTGAAGATTTAGAAGAGTTTCAGGAACATATTTACTGGAGTGGCATACATATTATATAACATTGTATTTGGAAGAGAAAATTTCAAGTTGTGTGTGTGTGTGTGTGTGCATATTGGAATTGAGGGAACATTAGAAATTCCTAACTTAGTAATTAAGCTTCTTAAGTTATTTTCACTGAAAAAGGAAATCTCAGCCCTATAATTTTCAGCAGATGTAACCCCTAATTTAAATTTGTTGTCTACTTTTCTCTTTTTTTTTTTTTTTTTTTTTTTTTTGATGAATGCCAGCCAAATGAATAGCACCCAAGCTAATCTCACTGGTAATGTTCTTAAAGGAAATATATACGAAGAATACTTGCCTTGCATGACCTAAACAGCTACTATATGCATATTATTTTCAGATTCTTAATGTGTCCCTAGCCCACAGAAAGTCCTACTTAAGCCATATTACAGCTTCTATCAAAGCCCAGTCTCATAAATATTTCTTCATCTCCAAAATATTTTCATGGCTATGATTCTATGATGAAATACATCATGCAACATTCAACCATTGTCAATATCACTTTTTTCTATTTTTTTTGAACTTATGCAATGAAGTTTACAAATATCCATTTTCAATGTATCTATTGATCCATGAATACATTTCTGAAAGGCCATAGAAACTTGAAAATGTAATTTCTAAGGCTTTAGAACTTTCTTCTTTGCAAAGAACCAAATCTTGTTTATTTTTCATTCACATTACATATTATAACACAGTCACATGAAATAAGGCAAAATGAGATGAGGAACAATGTTCATTTGTGCTAGCTACTGTCATTCTATCATTTAATACTCAACATAACTCTAGCACATAGGTTATGCTATTTCTAATTTCATAATTTCAGGCAATTTCAAGTAGATTCAGCACATTGAAGTCACATGGTAAAGAGCAGAGGATTTGGGATTTACATGAAGATCTGTTAGCCTTAGAGCAGGGGTATACAAATTTCGCCTTCCCTGGGCCACACTGTAAGAAAAAGAATTGTCTTGGACCACATATAAAATACACTAATGATAGCTAATGAGCTTTAAAAAAATAACAAAAAAACTCATAATGTTTTAAGAAATTTATGAATCTGTGTTGGATCACATTCAAAGCTGTCCTGGCCCACATGCAGCCCACAGGTCGTAGGTTGGATGAGCTTGCCTTAGAGCCTACATATGTGAAGTCAATTATATTCCATTAAAATCTTAAAGGAGTTTATCATAACTACCAGGAAAAATGGAGGGGAACAAACATTTCTGAAGAATCATATTTTCATAGATAAAAGACTTAGTGCCATAGCAAGACCTGCTCATGATGACTGGACACTTTAGAGGCAAAGGAAGCAAGCCTCGGTGTAACTTTGTGCCATTTCAGAGTGAGATTTTTCACCCTCTCCTGGCTGGAAAAACTTCACTCAAGTTTAACATGTCACTGAAACGTTACCTTTCCCTTGAAGACAGATAGGTGGCGGTTCTTTCCTCTGTGTCCTCGGGATTAGGACTGCTTGTAGAATATTTCTGCATCCCCAACACCTACCTCAGATAAAAGAACACAAAAGAAATCTGATAAGTATGTGAAAGAAGAAAAAAAGTGAGATGCTGATCACTGCAAGCCTTGACAACAGTAGCCATATGCCATGACATCCATTTGTTAGCAATTAATTTTCCTATTATTTTCTTTTTTTTTTCAATTTTTTTTTAATTATACTTTAAGTTCTAGGGTACATGTGCATAACGTGCAGGTTTGTTACATATGTATACTTGTGCCATGTTGGTGTGCTGCAC
>NW_012115910.1:6054104-6059052 GCF_000951035.1 Colobus angolensis palliatus
TAGTTCAACCATTATGGAAAACAGTATGGCGATTCCTCAAGGATCTAGAACTAGATATACCATATGACCCAGCCATCCCACTACTGGGTATATACTCAAAGAATTTTCCTATTATTTTCTTCTTTAAATTCCCCCTGTGTTAATGAGAAGCACTTCAGTTAAGTGCTTAATAAACAAGCAATTACTAAATAGACATTTAATGGCCTGCTCTATTATTGCCTGTAACATAAAGGGATAGTGAGAGATACAAATAAAACCCCAACATTTATGCATCATCATAAGAGCATAAATTACAATTCAATTCATAACAGTAGTACAAATGGATCCCCCCTTTAGTGTGATTTTTAGACTTTATAGGAAACATTCTCATTATTTCTCAGTTATTTTTGGTGTAATGAATGAAGTTTCTTCTGAATGTGGCAAGAGGCTCAGTGAACCACTTGGCTGTTCAACCACAAATGGGGATTTGCAGGCAGAAGCTGGGTCTGTGGTCTCCATTTTCCCAAGAATGGTGTCAAGAATAAAAAACAATGAAGGGTTTGTGATAAAAAAGTAAACAGTGTAAAAATGTTCAAATACTTCTAAGTAATAAATCTTTATTAAAATGAATCTTTGTATTTCCTTAATTTCATTAATAATGAAAAAATTGAAGAAAATTACCCATATGTTGAGTTCATACAATTTTTTTAAAAACACATACTTTGTTTTATTTTATTTTAAAACTTATTTACTTGTATTTATTTATTTTTAAAGACAAGGTCTCACTATGTTGCCCAGGATGGTCTTGAATTCCCAGGCTGAAGTGATCCTTCTACCTCAGTCTCCCAGATAGCTGGGACTACAAACATGTGCCCGACAAAGACATACCACGTTATCTACCAATTCTTCTCTATTCCATCTTCCTGATAGAATACAAGCTTGAAGGCTAGAAGTGCAATGGTCCTCAGCTCATATTAAATTGATAAACATTCCCTGAAGTAGTGGTCATAGGCTTAGCTATTGGGAAGAAATAAAACAAAAACCAAAAACAGAAACAGCAGCACATGTGTATGTGTTATATTTATTAACTGTGCATTTTTAAAAGGTAAAGTTTCCTAATTAGTCGAAAAATTTCGTACTATATCAACAATACAAATGTGTTTAGAATTCAAATTATGTCATTGTTATTATAATTGGACCCCGGCAATGTAAACAGAAATGTATTTGGAAGAGACGCATATCGCTGCTGACCCTGTTGGGCTATTACATTGTTAGACTAGAAAATGTACAGGTGACACTAAGCCTGTGGCAGAGAAATTGGAAGATTTGTTGAGTGCTGTGACCCTACTCAATTTTTCATAATTTTTCTAGCAGCTCTCACATATTTTTAAAATTTAAAGTCCAATTTTCACTACCAGATAATTTTGATTGGCACTGGCATTACAATGTCTGTTTTCTCAACGGCATCTAATAGTTCTTACTCATTACTTGTCACTGGCATAAAGGGCAAGCAGCTTAGTTAGACTGTTGAGAGGCTTTACAGAGCCTATCTTTTATTCCTATATGGAGGGGAAAAACAATCCTGGCGTGACAATATGCCTTAATTTAAAGATGAACTAAGTGTTATAAATGCCTCATAAGCACAAACCTCCTGAATTGTTCTGATGCAAGAGGAGCAAATAAAAGAACCACATGAAATCCCCACCTTAATCATTTTATTTTATGACAAATATCTTGCTTGTATTCCTCCATTTTCTTATATGCCAAATAATTTCCAGCTTGAAAAATAACTAGAAGCCATAAAATCATTTACTGTTGTATTATTTTATTTACTCAATCATTTTACAACTCTGGTACTTCCCAAGTCCAATATCCCTTATTTTTTGTATTTTAAGTTATTTAAACTTCAGAGCCATACAAACGGATGTATCAGATAAGCATGTGAAGTGGTATGTTGAATATATTACCATACAGTATTTCTTTATGCAGAATAATACAAGGCAAATTCTCAGGTGCAGTGACCGAACAATAAAATAAGATGCAAGTGCTCTAGAAACTACCAAGTTTGGACAGACAATTGTAAGCTACAAAATTAGGAAACCTAGGAGAATATTTACTTTACGTAGAGGGAACAGAATGAGTACAAGCTCAAAAGCAAGTGTAGCTTCTGGGAACAAGCTTATAGCTGGAGCTCAAACGAAAGGGAAGCAAGAAAGCCAGGCTGCAGAGGAGACTCCATGACTGACGCCATAGTTTCTCTTTCCCCAGGCTCATAGACAAGCAGCTGTGAGGAGCTGGGGATAATGATCTCACTATAAAATTCAGAGGAGATTTGGGATTGGATATGTATTTAGGGAAGAGTAACTAAAATAGACAAAAAATGAGGACTAGACTTCAGGATGGGGAAAAGACTTAAAAGAAAAGGACTAAGGGAAGAATAATAGGTTTTAGAAAGAGATAAAGAATGGACGTGACCCACTGAACAACTGGGTCACCTAAAAAACGTCCATCTAAGGCATCCATAATGTTGACCTGAAGTAAAACTCTAAGGCAAAATTAGCATAAGTAAAGAATTTGATTTGGCCAAATTTGAGGAGTGTAACCCGGGAAACACATATCCAAACTATGTCAGAGAAGTGCTTTCAGTTGGAGAGGTTACAAGCAGATTTTTAAGGACAAAATGAAGAGGTATAGCAAGGTGGTCTCAGCCTGTTCATATAGAAATATCATTGGTCAACAGAAAGAAGCTAGCAGATGATTGGCTAAAGGCTACAGCACTTCTTGGAATAGTTATTATCTGTTTGTGATGAATCTAGCTCCTGGAATTCTTATAAGTAAAAAAGTTCAGGAATTTCAGGGGAGTAACTGTGGCATCATGACCACCTTTTTTGGCCATTGCAATTTAGTTATCCTCATTTGTTGGGTTTTGTTTTCAATAAGTATGTCCAGTGAGAACCTCCCCTTTTGTTTGATCCAACCTTGCAGAATAGCTTACCTTGACTCTGCAAAGTTTAGACTATCTTGGAGACAATTAGTAGACTGTTTTTTAAACCTTCCTCTAGTTGTCTGTATATTCCACCTTATGCAGAGATGGTGGTAACAATGGTAGCTAATTTGGGTAAGAAAATAAAATTTTCTCCATGCCCAACACCCTCCACACATATTAGAGTTCAACAGTAAAGGTAGAAGGAGCAAAAGGAATTCAACAATGAAAGATAAATAACCTGTCTGAGAAAAGGAGAACCCTTTACTTTCCTCCCACAGCGAAGTGGCCATGGACATATCTTCTCAGGTGTGTCAAAAGAGCCTGTTCCTGTGGTTACCTGAATAACAAAGACCCAGGCAGAAATCACTGAGTTGTAGATACACTCTCAGTCTAGCCAGATAATTGCAGGAGGACTGGGGAAGGAAGAATAAGATAGTGTCTCTGGAACTTAAAGAGAAGATCTCTTGAGAAGCAGATGCCAATAACTAGAGGGAAACCACCTCAGGCTGAAAGGATAGATAAGGGTCTCCATCGTTTCTGGTGCCACGTGGTCAATCACTGTTGTTTCTCTCTAGGAGTCTGCTTTATTATTTTTTCTTAGAAGCATGGCCTTCTCAGCTTACCTTTTGCTTGTTTTAGATATGGCTACTCAGATTAAATTTTACATGAGCATTTCACTCGGGGACCCCAAAGAGAATAAGGAGGGGCTCTGGGACTCACGTTTGCTTCCTAGAAGAAGGGATCTGAGTTGCCAACCTGAATGAAGTTACTTTTCTAATCAGCTGTGTTTAGGATTTTTCAAATTATTATAAACAGGGATCTAAGTGTTCATGGATAGTGTGGTGACTATACAAGCAACTTCCAAGAGCAAGACTGTCTCATATGAAACTTTGCATTTCTTAGCAAGAACCAGGTCTCTAGCAAAGAGCAAACATTCTGTAAATTGTTTCTGAGTCTATTAATAAATGATGAGAAAAGGCAAGGGAAATCACCATCCTCACTGCATGCCTTCAGATGTGTGTTTCCTATCAGACATGGGTGTTCCAACAAAAACTAGGAAAAATAAAATACAATGCATTCACTGGGCAGAAATACTGTGGATGGGAGGCAAGCATTGGGACAGTCGTGAACAAAATTATTCTTGAGGTCCCCATTAATCAAAGTATTTGTGGCATCCAGAAGCTTGAATATTTAAGGACAAACATGAATCTTTACCTATCTCCTTTTACTCTTCTCACCTTTCTCCGAAACTAATTCCAATGTATACATTTACTTTTAAAATTTCATAAAGCATATCTAATTGGGAATTTAGGTCTCACTCCTTGTGGACACCAGAAGGATATAAATGATTGGGGGAAATCCCACCAAACAGAAAGGGCAAGAAGATGTATGAATGAGTAGTAAGCTCAGGAGCAACCCATCAGTCCTCTTCTTTATTTTACCCCCAACCCAGAACTTAGGGATGAAGCTTCATAAAGCTCTCTTTGGTGAAGGAGAGAGGCCTGTTTCGTTCCCGAGAAGTGCAGAGCTGCATATTGGCTTTGGGATGACACTGACTAGGTATAAAATTTATCACATGTGATATCCCATGTGTGATCTTCTACACACATTGTTTAGCTTCTTCAAGACTTTACTTTGGAAAGTCCACAAAGAACAGAAAAAAGAAATGCCGTCTTTTAAAATATCTATTTAATTATCTTGTGCTCCCGTGTTTCCGAGGTTGGGGTATTGGGAGAGTTCGTGAAAGAGCAATATGTCAGCATCAACTTGTCTTCAAGCAGGCATGACTTTCCATACCAAATGGTCACAATCTCGAACTTTTAATGGATCCTAAATGTGTGTTTCAGAAATACTGTCATTTGGTAATAAAGTCATACTCAAAGTTTTTAACACTTATTTGGCTGAATTTCCAGAGACTGGAGAGAAGGTTAAGATGCAGGTGGTTGCTATGACAAGAGCATTATGACTTATTTATCTAACACT
>NW_012115910.1:6061562-6163903 GCF_000951035.1 Colobus angolensis palliatus
TATACCTGATATAAATGATGAATTGATGGGTGCTGACGAGTTGATGGGTGCAGCACACCAACATGGCACAAGTATGCATATGTAATAAACCTGCACGCTATGCACACGTACCCTAGAACTTAAAGTATAATAAAAAAAAAAAAAAAGAAAGAAAAGCAAAGGGAGGGCGGTCGCGGGAGGGAGCGGGGCAGGCGCTGTGGGCCAGGCCCCTCCTCTAGCTCCTGCACCAACAGACCGCCTCCTGCACCACCCGACCGCCTCCTGCACTAATGGAGCGCCAGCGCGGGGCTGGCGGGAGCCTCGGTGGGCTCATGGGCGCACAGGCGCGCGGGGCCCTGGTCGTTGCTCCCTGACTGGCCGCGGTCGCCTCCATGAAGCGGAAAAGCGAGGGGCGGTCGAGCTCGGCCGCTGCGTCTCCCGGCTCGCCGCACTGCTCCTTGACCTCGACGGTTGTGGAGAAGATCCGCAGCTCCACGCAGCAGGACCCACGCCGCCGGGACCCCCAGGTCGACATGTACCTGGACATCACCGATCGCCTTCGTTTTGCCATTCTCAACAGCAGACCAAAGAGTGCATCAAATATACATTATTTCAGCATAGATAATGAACTCGAATATGAGACCTTCTGCGAAGACTTTGGACCACTCAATCTGGCAATGGTTTACAGATATTGTTGCAAGATAAATAAGAAATTAAAGTCCATTACAATGTTAAGGAAGAAAATTATTCATTTTACTGGCTCTGATCAGAGAAAACAAGCCAATGCTGCCTTCCTTGTTGGATGCTACATGGTTATATATTTGGGGAGAACTCCAGAAGAAGCATACAGAATATTAATCTTTGGAGATACATCCTATATTCCTTTCAGAGATGCTGCCTATGGAAGCTGCAATTTCTACATTACACTTCTTGACTGTTTTCATGCAGTAAAGAAGGCAATGCAGTATGGCTTCCTTAATTTCAACTCATTTAACCTTGATGAATATGAACACTATGAAAAACCAGAAAACGGAGACTTAAATTGGATAATACCAGATCGATTTATTGCCTTCTGTGGACCTCATTCAAGAACCAGACTTGAAAGTGGTCACCCCCAACATTCTCCTGAGACTTATATTCAATATTTTAAGAATCACAATGTTACTACCATTATTCGTCTTAATAAAAGGATGTATGATGCCAAACGCTTTATGGATGCTGGCTTCGATCACCACAATCTTTTCTTTGCGGATGGCAGCACCCCTACTGATGCCATTGTCAAAGAATTTCTGGATATCTGTGAAAATGCTGAGGGTGCCATTGCAGTACATTGTAAAGCTGGCCTTGGTCGCACGGGCACGATGATAGCCTGCTACATCATGAAGCATTACAGGATGACAGCAGCCGAGACCATTGCGTGGGTAAGGATCTGCAGACCTGGCTTGGTGATTGGGCCTCAGCAGCAGTTTTTGGTGATGAAGCAAACAAGCCTCTGGATGGAAGGGGACTATTTTCGGCAGAAGTTAAAGGGACAGGAGAATGGACAACACAGAGCAGCCTTCTCCAAACTTCTCTCTGGTGTTTATGACATTTCCATAACTGGGGTCGAGAATCAAGACCAGCAAGAACCCGAACCTTACAGTGATGACGACGACATCAATGGAGTGACACAAGGTGATAGACGTCAGGCCCTGAAAAGCAGAAAACAATCAAAAACAAACGCTATTCCTCTGACATATGCCCTAGCCGTGCTGACCTCTGCACTATGTAGTATTGTCATCTGGTGGATTGTTTGTGACTAATTCTTCCCATCCTGCTATTCTGTCTTGATGGTTTTAGAACATAGTAGCCATCAGGACCCCCTGACAGATAGCTGCTTCTCTCCGTTTCAAGGACTAAAACGGTCTTGCGTTAAGTAAAATCCTGTGAACAGAACTGAAGGAAGACTCTAGGAAATGAAAACTACAACAGAAATTAGCACAATTTGAAAACAAAACAAAATTGCAAAAGCCTTAGTTGCTTTCCACCTAAGAAGCCATCAATGGAGAAAATGTTCACTGGAGTTTCAATAATGAACTTTGAGTTTGGGTGCAAGCAACTGACTCAAAGAAGGACCCAGCTCTCAAGCTGAAGGACAAAAATGCTGTTGTAAATTTAGTCTCAGGTGTAAATACCCAAGCCCTCTGGTACCCAGGGAGCTGGCTGGTCTGTGGTAAATGTGTGTCCCTGTGATGGCAAGCACTGTAGTTGCTGGCCTTCAGAAGACTTGAGGATCTGATGGAGGTTTTTTATGTATTTATTTTCTGTTCACCTTGTGACCCGGTGTCAAAATTTATAAAGATACAAAAGGCATTACTGAGATGTACTTTCTGTAATTTGATACTATTTGGCTTTATCATCTTCACTTGACTATTTGTAATACTGTTGTAATGTTAACTCTGTTAAGTAACCAAGCTGCTTGTCTTCCACCAAAGAGTGCTTTATTAACAAGAATCTGTGAAAACCACATTTAAACACTGTTGCATGTTGTGATACCAGGTGGTACCTTGGTAACATAAAACTTGAAAGAGAATATTAATGGTAGCTTTAGAAGACTCAGGAGGAGAAACTGACTTCAGAGTTGGAAGATGTTGCAAGTCTCCTTTTTCTGTCCTTTAGGGACTGAAGAACCGGAAGGTTGCCCACTGTTTGGCTGCCAGTCATACAAATTAAAATAATATTTCCTTCCATGCATGGAAAAAAACACATTATTGGTTTTTTGCCTTGAAAACAACAATCCAAAATAATGTCGACTTAAAAAAACAAGTTACCGCTTTTTTAGAGTTCTCTGTAACACTGGATTTTTTTTTTCCTTATGAGATCAGCCTAAGGCCATTGACGTGGCCTGTGATCTCAGTGACAATGATCTGCTTCTGGATCTCACTGTTGCCTTTGATTAGGGAACACAACTGGTGACTCTGCAGAGTGCCTTCTCCCACAACCCTACTAGAACACAGCAGAGTCTGTGCCATTAAGCAATTACAGAAACAGAATTGATTTGCTGCAAAAAAAGAAAAGGGACCCGAAATAAAGAATATTTAACACTCACCTCAGTTCCTTCCATAAGAAGTGGGTGGTTTAATGATTTTTAACCCATTTTTGCCTGTGCTGGGAGCATGGAGGGCTGAGATGTTGACAGGCAGTGGGAAACAAATGCCCTCCTAAGCCACAAGGCGTGCGCCAGATCAGTAGGCAACTCCATTTTAAGAAGCTGCCTTTTTCAAAAAACTGCAAGAAATAAAAGCGGTTGGAATAAACAAATTAAAGTCTTTAACGCAAAAAGTAATTGAAAGGCAGTGCCTCCATTTTGGTGTACTATCTTGGAAGAAAGTATGAAATTGACTGGCATCAGGAGAGACGGAAGATGCTGTGTTCTCCGTCAAACAAGCGACTCTTTCCCTGCCAGGCACTGTGGGGTGGGGTCAGGTCAGCTTTTAAACACAGGGGACTGGATTACAGAAAACCGGTGGTTTTCTGTCCCTGGAAATGAGTAGGCACAAAGACCCTCTTGGCTGTGGGAAGACAACTCTTCAGTAAGATTTGGGTGGAAGGAAGAACATTTCCTTTGCTATATTGAGCTGAGAAAAATATAAATATTCAAACTGTGCCATGCATAAAGCATTGAATTCTCAAGGCGCCTCTTCTTTCCCTTACCCTTTTTAAGGCCATCCCCTCCATAAATAATAATCCAGGTATTTGTGAAAATCATGCTTCCATCTGATCTCTTCTTAGTTTGGCTTTTCATCCCATCAGAACAAGTAAACGTGGGCACCACAGCTCTTGTGAGTATTGTCTCCCTCACAGTGAACAAGCCTCCTGGTGTTTCGTCCAAGAAAAGGTAGGGTGTCAGTGGAACCACAGTCATTTTTCATTTTATAAACTGCCTCTTCATGTTGCCTGCTCGTTTCCACCTAGAATTGCTATCACGGTGGCTCTTTCTAAAAATCCTTCTATTTAACTGGTTCACTGAAATTAGTTATAGAAAACTTGTGATTTGGTGAAAAAGCATTCCTTGTAATAACCAAATGACTCGGGATGGTGTGCATAGCAACAGTGTTACACTTAATGGGGACCATCTCTGGAATCCAGGAAGTCTCTGGGTCTGAGGGATGGAAAGTTCTTCCTGCTATGAATGAAAGTGAACTCTTCCCCTCACCCCCAACGGAAACCACAAACACCCAGAATCTTCTGGGATTCTGACTTAGAGTCCTTGTTATAGAAGACCTTGTTGCTATGGAACATGAAACTGTGTCTGTCAGATGGAGAGATTCCCTTAAGAGCCTTAAACAGCCCTGAAAGTACACCGGGACAGTTTGCAAAGAAATTAAAATTACAAGTGAATATTTCTAGCTGCCCTTGAAGCTTTCTGGGGACTCAAAATTATCAAGAATCAGGGACAGTCGGGAGGAAGAGCATCTGCAAAACTGAGTTCCTAGAAGTACGGACGGAGGTGGCTTTTTGTAGAACTTGGTGGGGAGCAGCGCCTGAGAGAGCAGAACCACCTGGCGTTGCCAGTGCTTCCCGGCAGCACGCGGCTCTGCGGGCCTCCAGAATTTCCCTGTTCTGAGCTTGATGCCCCTAGCCTGTCCCCTATCTCCTTCCTCCCCTCCCCTCTAGCCCTCTCACGGGGGGTGATTGCTACCTCTCTTTTCTTGGGCCTAGGCAAGTTTTAGAGGAGTTCCCAAGCATTGTCACAAGGCCAGTGTGCTGGAGGCCAGTGTGCTGGAGGCCAGTGTGCTCGCTGGGCTGGATGTCCTGTGCTTGTGCGTGGTCCGAGGGCTCTCCTGGGGCTTTCCCCTTTTCCCAGTCACCGTCTGAGCCACAGAAGCAGTGCACTCATTGGATGTCTGTTCTTAACATAGCTTCTCTTTCTACATAAAAAACAAAACAAAACAAAACAAAAAAAAACCATTATTGCATTTTGGAAAGCATTGCTCATCAAAAGCAACTTTTAAAACTTATTTTATTGTTCCTTTAAATGTTCTCTCCTGCTGAAACTGCCCTGGAGAGGGAAGCTGCTGCTCTTCCATTTCCCCACATCAGGGTATTCTCCACGTCACTGAGTGGAGATGACTCCAGATGTGTTTAAAGACTGGACAATTCACCTATACTGTGTAGGAAATTACCTCCTTAATTTCCTGGTAGAATTGTCAGCAGACATGTTCATCCGATGATACTACTGCAGTTTTCTATTAATAATTTGCTTTTACCTAACCTGCACTCATGTACAGATTATTAAAAGTTTTAAAATGTAACTGATCAGTATTGATCAATCATTGTCTTGATTTTTTTTTTACAGTGTATATTTCCAATCACTTTTTTTTTTTTAGTCTTACCTGTTTTACCTTTATTTCTCTGGCACCTGTTCTTTTCTTCTTCTTTCTTTCTTTTTTTTTTTTTTAATTATACTTTAAGGTCTAGGGTACATGTGCACAACATGCAGTTTTGTTACATAGGTATACATGTGCCATGTTGGTGTGCTGCCCCATTAACTCAACTTTTACATTAGGTATATCTCCTAATGCTATCCCTCCCCCCACCCCCTCCCCACAATAGGACCCGGTGTGTGATGCTCCCCTTCCTGTGTCCAAGTGATCTCATTGTTCAATTCCCACCTATGAGTGAGAACATGCGGTATTTGGTTTTCTGTTCTTGCGATAGTTTGCTGAGAATGATGGTTTAAAGCCAAGAGAACTGGTTGAATGAGTGTTTGTATTCCTGAAGGTTAAGATAAAGCTTCCTAATGCCCTGTAAACTTTGCATATGTATGTAGTTTGAAACATATTCTCACATTGGAAAATCTTGTGGGTTGTAACTGGTTTGATACAAAATATCAAATAGTGGAAATCATATAATTACAATCATGTAATTAAAAGTATTAACCCCCCCAAAATAAAAAATAAATAAATTAAAAATTAAAAAGCAAAAGGAAAATCTGCAAAGCAGACACCAGACAAGCCTTTGAAAATTCACTTGTTAATAAAATCACAGCAAAGTTGGAAAATTCATCCATCATTCCTAGTGCTTTTGAAATCCTCACAGGGGACACCTGCCTCCACAGCCCGCCTCTCTATGACAAATGATGTCTCTCATGAGGCTTCTTGAATTCAGGCTGCTACCTATGTGACACTAACAAGAGAAATACTGTGTTTATTCAGATTCATTGATGTGACAGAGGACGTAAACATATTAGAAGAATGGAAAAGTTTATTTAGCACATGCTATTTACCAAGCTCTATGCTAAGAGCCACTTTACTTAGCCTGTTAAGAAGACTAAGCCTCAGCCAGGCGCGGTGGCTCATCCTTGTAATCCCAGCACTTTGGCAGGCTGAGGTGGGTGGATCACGAGGTCAAGAGATCGAGACCATCCTGGCCAACATGGTGAATTCCCGTCTCTACTAAAAATACAAAAATTAGCTGGGTGTGGGTGCCTATAGTCTCAGCTACTCGGGAGGCTGAGGCAGGACAATTGCTTGAACCCGGGAGGCAGAGGTTGCAATGAGCTGAGATTGCACCACTGCATTCCACCTCCTGGCAACAGAGTAAGACTCCGTCTTAAAAAAAAAAAAAAAAAAAAAAAAAAAGCTAAGCAAGCTAAGCCTCTCTATGGCAAATGATGTCTTTCATGAGACTTCTTGAATTCAGGCTACTACTTATGTGACACTAACAAGAGAAATACTGTGTGCATTCAGATCCATTGATGTACAGAAGACATAAGCGTATTAGAAGAATGGGCAAGGTTATTGAGCACGTGCTATTTACCAAGCTCTCTGCTAAGAGCTACTTTAGGAAGAGCCTGTTAGGAAGGTTAGTAAAGCTTGTTAGGAAGGCTAAGTAAAGTAGCTCTTAGCACAGAGCTGGGTAAGAAGCATGTCTTCAATAAACAAATGTCTGGTAAGTAGAAACAAAAAGGAATTGATATGCCTCATTATGGTTCTATTAAAGTAGCCGTTGCCAAACTTTCTGGCATCAGGGACCAGTTTCATGAAAGATGATTTTTCCATGGACAGGGTAGTTTGGGATGAAACTGTTCCACTTCATGTCATCAGGCATTAGATTCTCATAAGGCTCAGGCAACCTAGATCCCTCGCATGCACAGTTCACAATAGGGTTTGTGGTCCTATGAGAATCTAATGCTGCCACTGATCTGACAGGAGGCAGAGCTCGGGTGATAATGCTCACTCACCAGTCACTCACCTGTGTGGCCTGGTTCTTAAGCAGTCCTGGTCTGTGGCCCAGGGACTGGGGACCCCGGTATTAAAGCATTTTGAACTGAGAATTCACAGCATTTAAATAAAGTGTTAAAAGAAACAGTGGGGCCGGGCACAGTGGCTCACGCCTGTAATTCCAGCACTTTGGGAGGCTGAAGAGGGTGGATCACGAGATCAAGAGATCGAGACCATCCTGGCCAATATGGTGAAACCACGTCTCTACTAAAAATATAAAAATGAGCTGGGAGTGGTGGTGCGTGCCTGTAGTCCCATCTACTTGGAGGCTGAGGCAGGAGAATGACGGGAACCCGAGAAGTGGAGGTTGCAGTGAGCCGAGATCATGCCACTGCACTCCAGCCTGGTGACAGAGCGAGAACTCCATCTTAAAAATAAAAGAAGAAGAAGAAGAAGAAATTAGCCAGGCATGGTGACAGGCACCTGTAATCCCAGTTACTCGGGAGGCTGAGGCAGGAGAATCACTTGAACCCGGGAGGTGGAGGTTGCAGTGAGAGATTGCGTCACTGCACTCCAGCCTGGGCGACAGAGTAAGACTCTGTCTCAAAAACAACAAAAAAAAAGAAGAAACAGATGAATGGTTTTCCGTTTCCTAAGCCCAGCAGAGGAGTAAATGGTATATATATGTGGAATATGACACCAATCAGGAATGCTTTAGTTACAAGTATCAGAATGCCTGACCAAAAATGGCATTACTACTCTCCGATAGTAAGACATCTATGAGAAGGTAGCTGCTGCTGTTTGACTGCCTGTGCTCTTGGTTGGCATTTAGGTGATATGGAGCATTTATGATTACCAAGTCTTTTGGGCTTCACGTCCACAATCACATTCAAAGACAGGAGACTAGGAAGAGTGAAGGACAGAAGTGTTCTTCCTTGGACTTCTTCTTCTTTTATCATTTTGCAAAAAACAATCTTTGGAGAAACTCCGCTCCCCACCAGGAAACTCTCTTGCCAATCATTTGCCTCATCTGTCCTCATCAGTTGCAAGGAGATTGGTGTCTGGCTTTGCTCACCTCCACAGAGGAAGACAGCCAAGGGAGAAAGAGGGTGAGGGCAGCCTGTGGTAGACACTGTGGCAACAACATGTGTCCCAGACTGGCTGACACAAATTACAGAAATTTACATTTCACCTCCATATAAGCAGATTTTAGGCCTCACGAGGAATCACACTGCTTGTGAAGATAATAAACTTCTCCATTGGTATTCACAGACATCTCTCCTATGTGGCAGACTCTGAATTATGCACAGGGAATGCAAAATTTAAAAGATCAATGTATGTCCTGAGTAGAGTTTACAGTCTAGTGAAATATCCTTAGAGACCAATGGCTCTAGGAGTTAGCCAACAAGGGACTCAATCATGGTGCCACTCCCGCTATACCATCAGGACACTACATGAGGGACTTTGGAAGAGTTTATTCACTGGGGCTCTGAGATCTTGTCTCATACACATATAAGAGGAGCTTTACTCTTCTCTCTCTTAAACAACCCATGTGACTCAGACAAAGGTTACTACTCTAACCCTTACCCTCTCCCATCTGAGCTACTAATGGCTGTTTTGCGGCTGGGCGTGGTGGCTCCTGCCTGTAATCCTAGCCGTTTGGGAGGCCAAGGTGGGTGAATCGCTTGAGGTCAGGAGTTCAAAACCAGCCTGGCCAATATGGCAAAACCTCGTCCCTACTAAAAATACAAAAATTAGCCAGGCATGATGGCACATGCCTGTAATCTCAGCTACTTGGGAGGCTGAGCTGGATAATTGCTTGAACCCATAAGGCAGAGGTTGTAGTGAGCCGAGATCGTGTCACTGCACTCCAGGCTGGGTGACAGATCAAGACTCTGTCTCAAAAATAAAAAAGAAAAAGAAAAGAAAATGCCATTTTGATAAACATGTATGCTGTGGTTATAGTTTTAATTATTTGAGTATTTGCAGGTTTATATTTTAATGTATTCATTAATCACTTTTCCTTTCTATCCTATATGTTTCCTTTTGTCTTATAGAACTTTGCTGGAGCTCTATAGCTTCCTTACTGATATCAGTTTCGATCTATTTATTAATCTAATCTCTGAGGGAGTTTAAATGGTGTGTAACCAAAGACAAGAGAGGCCTAGTAATCACACTGTATATCGAAGATGCAGAGTGTCTGACCTTGTTTTGTGTAAGACTTGCCGTAAACTCCAATCTTGGAGTTACTGCAGCTGGAAGACATTTCTTCACGTCTCTATATCTGCCCATTGCCAAGGTATTTCTGCATGAGTCCCTCACTGAACCCTGATGAGTCTAACCAGTACAAGGTCCAGTGCATGGAAAAGCTACAGGAGGGCATCTACAAGTAGGATTTTATAGAAGTTTTAATATGCAGTGAGAGAGACCCCAGCAACAGCCAGAGGGCATGGGATAGTGTGAACCTTACTGTTTCACCAGGATTCATTACGGTACTTCGCTCACAGGCAGAGTGACCTTGTTCAACTAACAATCATATTAACATATAAAATGATAAATAAAATTTGAGGAAATGCATTCATTTACACCTTATTTTCCCTTAAAGTGAATGCCAGGGCACATAGATGGCTCCTTCTGCTCTTTCCTCGGTGCTTTTCTTTCCATCCCTACTCCCCAGCAAGGAGATACCAACATCATAGTACAGAGTGGTTCTGGCATTCCGGTGAGTGCTTGTTCAAAAGGCACCCCTGTCTAAGGATGTGAAGGCTCCCCATCCCAGGCTTCAACATTGAGAGGCAAGGAAAGCACATCTCAGCTTTGGCTTAAGGGGTAATTGTGACTCCTGGGGAGCATAAAGAGCATTCTAGGAGGGACTAGAAATGGATGCAAAGGCAGTAGGGTCTAAACGAAGTGAGGTGAGTAGGACAGACACTTTCATACCAGCAGCAAATGCTTTATGTGCTAAGGAGAAACCAGGTCTGGATATCCTGTTTGGCCATAAATCTGATTGCATTTGTCTTGGTAATGAACTCTGCTTGAACCTTCATACAGAGAATTCAGAGGAAGGGGGCAGGATCCAAACACATGTGATGGGTATTTCTTTCACTGACCAAATTCTGTCTGTCACTACTTCTTGGACTTTCTCCTCATTTACTTGACGTTGAATAGACATGAGACCTGCTTTGGCCAATGAAACAGGAGCAGAAGTGATGTGTTTCCCTTCTATACAGAAGCATCTAATTCCTGGTACTCACCTGATTAATTTGATTTATCCCCGCTAGAGAAATATGTTGACACAGAGGTGTGTGAGGTGGAAGGATGCTGGACAGTGGGACTGGCAACTGCAAAGAACTGCCCAGTACACTTGGCAGTGTTCACTGGACTTTGACAGAGCAATGAGCAGGTGCCCATGTGCTACCACGCTGAGATTTAGGGCGACTTAGGGTTATGACACATCTTCCTATGATACCATTTTTTTCTCCAAAGTAGGGAAATATCTCTACTAACTATATTGTTCACAGGCTAGAAAGCAAATTCTGCAGTAATGTGTGTTCTAAAGCAAGAGACTCCCAAAAGACTTTAAGCTGCTTTTCAAGCTTGATTCCCACACCTTCCTGGTCCACAGCATCCCTCATCTGTTTGTGGAGGAGGTGCTCTGGGGACCACTGACAAAACCCTGTGGTGTGACAGGGCAGGGATTACTATGTCCACTTCACAGATGCGGAAACTAAAGCTCAAACATTTGGGTCAAAAGACTGGCCCCAAATCATTAGGTCAATGTGTGACGGAGATGAGATTTGACTAGGGCTTGAGACACCATGGCATCATGATGAAAAAGTTATGTATCCTGGGTTTTTTTAGCTGTTCACCAGTCTCATTATAGTAAAAAAATAGATCAAAAATACACTTTTTCAAAGGTTTATGTCCCTGTGCTATATTTTAAGAAAAAATAGGTTACCTTTGAACATAAGAATACTTGTCACATTGCATTTTTCTTCTGAATCATGTAGTGAGTCTTCACATTATTCTCATTAATCCTTTCAGAGTTCTCAATGGATTCCAAGCAAACCTGACACTTTGTAGCTGAAAATCCTGCTTGGCCATGTGACTTCACAGCATCTCAGGACCAGGAATAGACCCTTTGTCTCTAAAGTCTTGACCCTGGATTTCAAAACCTAAAACCCAATACCACATTGGGAAGTTAGATACATCACACAGAGAGCACCCATGTTTGAGAGATAAAGTGGCAAGGGACCCAGTTTGCACTTTGGGAAGTGGAATCAAGCCAGGTTGGGTGAGGCCGAGTCAGGAAGAAGTTTCCCCAAAAGTCCTTGTAGATCGTCTTTCCCGTTACAACATAAGGCCTCTGAGGGAGGGACCGTCTTATTTCACTTTCACATAGCGTATGGTGCACACTATACAATTTGCCTTGTTCAGTGAATAAATTGATGAATTTTCCAAGTCCTTGAATTTATTAGATAAATTAGAGCATGAAGGATAATGTATTAATGTTCTCTTGCCGCATAACAAATTACCCCAAAACTTTGTTCCTTATAACACCAAGCATTTATTCCACAGTCTCTGTAGGTCAATCAGGAACCCGGGAGTGCTATTAGCGGGTTGCCTCTGTTCAAGATCTCTTACAAACCTATAGTCAAGGTTTCAACAGGGGCTGCAGGACCATCTGAAAACTGGAATGGGAACATCTGCTTCTGAGCTCACTCAAGTGATTTTCAGCAGGATTCAGTTCCTACATGGCAGTCCCAGTTCCCCCAAAGTGGGCCTCCCAGGGCCTGCTGCATGGGCCTCCCCACATGGCAGCTGCCTCCATTCACTCATGCATGCAAGACAGAGGCCTCCTGAGACAGAAGCCTGGGTATTTTGTAACCTCATCATGAAAGCGACATCTCATCACTTCCAGTGTGTTCTATTCATAAGTGAGTCACTGAATTCAGTTCATACTCTCTTTTAATATCATTTTCATTTTTGGCTTCCATAATGTTACTATGATATGGAATAATTCGCCATTTGCCAGGAGGTGGGGTCATTAATGACCTTCTTCAAGGCTGCTCGCCACAGGTATTCTTCTGTTTTCGTTTTTCTCATATAGTATTTTCACATGGAGATTTTAGGTAGGAATAATCTTTTATTTTTGAACGATCTTTTCTAGTTTTTGCTATTAAGAATTTTTGTTCTTGTTATAAAATTGAGATCTCTCACTCTTTTCCTTCTTTTCCTTCCCCCCATTTTCTCTCACTCCTTTTTTTTTTTTTTTTTTTTTGAGACGGAGTCTTGCTCTGTCACCAGGTCGGAGTGCAATGGCATGATCTCGGCTCACTGCAAGCTCCACCTCCCGGGTTCATGCCATTTTCCTGCCTCAGCCTCCCGAGTAGCTGGGACTGCAGGCACCTGCCACCACACCCAGCTAATTTTTTGTTGTTGTTTTTTTTTTTTTTTTGGAATTTTAGTAGAGACGGAGTTTCACAGTGTTAGCCAGGATGGTCTCGATCTCCTGAGCTTGTGATACACCCTCCTCAGCCTCCCAAAGTGCTGGGATTACTGGCATGAGTCACCGCACCCAACCTCTCTCACTCTTTTAATAATACCATTTTCTTTTCTAGCTTCCATAATGTTATTATTATATGAAGTAATTGGCCATTTAAAAATTTAAAGTGAGTAAATATAGCACTTTTTGGCTTGCTATATGAGGCTTTTTAGGACTGCAAAGTTTTTAGATGTGGTGGATAAGAGTTTCCTATATAACACAATCCAAAGTATATTTAATGCCATTACTTGTGTGTCAGGCAGGGTCACTTAAATCCAAAGCCCTCACTGCAGTTTTCAAATGACAAAGAAGCAGGAGGAGCATATTGTAGTGCATGTAAGACTGAGGGCAGGATAATTAGGTTGGACCAGTCACAGCCTTCCTGAGGCCAGATAACTGTATAACGGGATTGCACAAAGCAGGTGCCTCAGCACTGGGGATTCAGGCCTCTGAGAATCCCTTTTTTGCTCATATTCCAATGCGAAATAAACTCTCTTTCCTATCAGCACACAGACACAGAAAGATGCACATAAAACTAGAGTTCCGAATTATTTCATTAGAAAACTTACAGGCGCAAATAAACAGAATGGAGAAATAATAGAAATTGGAAGCATTTTGCTGAGGTCATTTACTGTAAACAAAAATCTCCAGGTATGAACTTAGAGAGATGATAACTAAAATGAGCATTGGACATGTCCTTATGTAGTAATTGGATTAAATTTTTTAGCAGAGACAAACGCACATCCACAGCCATCTTCCCACACCCCCTGACACCCAGACACACGTACACATACACACATACATAAACACAGAGAGATGCACACTCCACACACAAACACACATACATACGTACACACAAACACCCAGACCTACACATATGCACGCACCCACACAGGCACACCTCCAGACACATCCAGGCACACACATACATATACACACACCCATTCACAAAGAGATGCATGCAGACACGCACACAAAAACACAGAGGCACACACCTACTCCCCAACACATACACACGGACTTTGAGCAGACTTGTGTACATGAGAACAATATGGGATGCTGAGATAAAAAGCTGCAGAAAGTAAAACATGCTCAAGTAAACGGAATCCCCAGTGCGGATGAGCCTCTTCCCACAGCCATCCTGGAGAGAGATTCTGTCCAGCTGAGAAGCAGTGATGAGGAATTGTACCTGATTTTTTCTAAAAAAAAAAAAAACCTGACTCCATGTTCTTTGTAGTTTGATGTAAATATTTTGCTCAAGGTAATGGTTTAATAAAATGAATGTTAGCATCCCCGTGTGAGATTATTCACTCTTGAGAACCCTAGCTGTCAGTTTCTTACCTGTTAAAGGCACCCGTCAGATTTTTTTTTCCATATAGGTAAATGAGGCAAATAGACCCACTCTGGCCCATTCAGGCAGAGGGTTCTGTTTTGAGAGAGCAAAATGAACTAAGCACCCTTTATTTCAGAATTCTTCCTCTCCTGGGTGCAGTGTGTCTATGTGTGCTACTCGTTACACATGCATATTCACAAATCCCATTACTTGCCAACTGGATTTTCAGCTCATCTTAAAATTTAATTTTATGCCTAGTCCTTAGTTAAAATCACCATCTTGTATTCTTAGAATTAATAAAGTGCCAGAGAAGAACACTTGCCTTTTACATAAATACTATTAAGGTGAGGTGGTTACAGATAATTTCATTTTCAATTGCATCTCTGATATGTGACATGACACAGCAAGATGTGAAAATGCAACAAAATTGCTTTGAAACTGATGTGGTCCCCTGGTTAGATAAATAAACTCACTACAGTCTGATGGTTTCATTTCAGTTCCCTGGTGTAATTTTGATTAAAATATCCTACAATGGAAAATTGTATTTTAACGGAAAAAACCCAGTGATATGAAAGTACTTTTTTTGCATTTCTAATTTCTACTTCTTATTTTGTCAAAGGTTTTCACATCTCTTATTTTTACACCTTAATTTCTGGCTGTATTATTCCTCCAAAATTCACAAAATAGTTTTAAAACAGTAGAGTGTTGCATTTTTTTACTTGTCTTTGCATACCTTCCTAAATTCAAGAAATTGTAGTACTCATGGTATGTTACCCATTCATTTTTTCTTAAATGGAGAGATTATGCCAAAGGGGGCAAGGAGGAAACTAAGCATATTTAATGTCCACATCATCTGTGTAGAGCCTAGGAAGACAGTATGCCAGGGTTTTACCAGCACAAAAGGAGAAACCTACAAGAGTATCCTTCAATCTTTACTTATTCACGTATAGCAGTACAGGAAACCACCCTCCAAATTATTTCTCTTATTGTGCATGTCCTTATGATAAACCTTCATGAAAAAATGCAACCCTTTCATTTGCAAACAGAAAAAAAGAACATTGGTCATATTGAGCAGAGGCTGTGTTATGGAGTGAATGTTTGTTTTACATGTTGAAATCCTAATCCCCAATGTGAAGAAATGTGGGTCCTTCAAGAGATGACTAGGTCAAGAGGGTGGAGCCCTCATGCCTGGGACAAGTGCCCTTATAAGAAGAGACACAAGAGCTCACTTTCTCTCTGCATCTCTCTCTGCCATATGAGGAAACAGCAAGAAGCATTGTCTGCAAATCATGAAGTGGGCCCTTATCCAACACTACATCAGCTGGTGCCTTGATGAATTTCTAGCCTGCAGAATTGTGAGAAATGAATGTTTGTTGTTCAAGCTGCCCAAAGTGACTAAGACAAGCTACACCTATTTGGTGCCCATTGGATGGAGGAATCATTGTGGGAAGAGCTGTGAGCAATCATGGCCTGGGTGGTGCTGTGCATTGTGTGATTCTTATAAAAAGAGAGAGCAGAAAGCTTTAGAAGCTGCTGGGATGACACAGCTGGTCAGTTGGTGCTGTCCTTGGAGTGTAAGAAAAGGAGGAAGACAAGGATGCTGCTTTCAGCTCAGCCTTCGCTTCTATGTCTCTCTTTTCTTTTTTCTTCCCTCCTTTGCAGGCTTCAACCCTCTGGAGCCAAATCTTCTTTAGGTTCTGTTCAGCAAACTGTTTAAATTCGGTGGAAATATCCACTTCTAGCGAGCCCTGCAGTGTAAACTGTCATAATATATTTTACAGAATCTCAGGATCCTACAGCCAAATCCTGCAGCTTCATTTGAACTCTCTCCACAGCATTTTCTAAGGGGCATTAGCGAGTTTGGGGTACCCTCCGCTGACGGAGTCATGTGCACTCATCTGTCTTTTCAGTGCAGCCTGTCTCCTGGAGCTTCTCCCTATTGCATTGCCGAGCCCAGCACAACTCATGAGAGATTGAGATGAATATCTTCTCTCCCACCATATTATCCAGCGTATCCTGTTCCCAGCTTACATGCTGTCTTACTCAGGCTCCATAACAGAATACTACAGGTTAGGTGGCTAAAACAACAATTGTTTACAATTCTGGAGGCTGGAAGTCCAAGATCCAGGTGCCAGCCTGGTCCTATTCTTCGTGAAGGCTCTCTTCCTGGCTTACCGATGGCCTCTTTCTTCTTGTGTCCTCACATGGTGGCCAGTGGGGAGATGGGCTGAGGGATACAGAAGTCTTCTTAAAGGACACCGACCCTATCATGGACGCTCCACACTCATGACCTCATGAAAACCGAATTGCCTCCCAAAGGCCACACCTTCCAATACTATCACCTTGGGGATGAGGGCTTCAACATAAGAACTTTGAGGGGGAGGGGCACACACATTTAACCCATAGCATGTACTGGGATTGTCTACTCCATCTGCCTCACATCCCAAACCATTTTTAGGGTTTCTGCTCATAGCAGTATTGGGCATGTCCAGCTTCTCCTTTACTTTTCCTTTCCCTTGGGCAGAATTCCACACGATACCATCAAAGTTTCTGTTTTAAATAGATGTTTAATTTTAAGTTATTATCCTTCACTAACACATCTCAAAAGCTTCCTCTTTTCAGTCTGCCCATGTATTTCATTTCCCAGTGGCATTTCTCTTTTTCTACTTGGCAAGCAGTGGTTTGTGCATTATTCATAGAGAGAAACTTGTTCAACAAGAAAAACATCAGTACTGTCTATACCCCTACATCAAAGTCTCTGATGTGTCTTAACATTGGGATTCATATTCCTGACTCAATAATCCCACTTCAAAGAATTTGTCTCAAATAATCAGTGATGCAACCAAAGATAAATACAGCTACTCAACATGGATTATTTAAACCTATTACAATGTATCAACATGTCACGCTCAAAGGTAATGTTTAGAATCCTTTCACTTAATGTAGTCCTTGCATGGATAACAGTGAAGTCTATGGGACAATAGCAAAATTTCCTGGAATACGCAATAAAGTATGAATACAGAATGTAACATTAAAAGTGATTAAAGAGTAGAAATACTAATTATAGATGTTTAAAAACAGTAATTTTGGCAGGGCACAGTGGCTCACACCTGTAATCCCAGTACTTTGGAAGGCAGAGGCAGGTGGATCAGAAGGTCAAGAGAACGAGACCATCCTGGCCAACATGGTGAAACCCCATCTCTACTAAAAATACAAAATAGCTGGGCATGGTGCCACATGCCTGTAGTCCCAGCTACTCCAGAGTTTTTGAGGCAGGAGAATCGCTTGAACCCGGGAGGCGGAGTTTGCAGTGAGCTGAGATCGCACCATTGCATTCCAGCCTGGTGACAGAAAAAGACTCCATCTCAAAAACAAACAAACAAAGCAAACAAACATACAACAACAAAAGAAAAATACGAGTAATTTTAGGGTATAGTTGCAGAGATGATTTTTTTGGTTTTTGGAAAAATTACATTGAATTATTTCTTGGTGATGTGTTTAAATTACTCAGGCCAGCAGATTTTAATCTTAGAAAGGGATAAGACATATTTAAAAACAACTAACCATGTTTTCCTGAAAATGTGTGAATGTTAAAAATCAGTTAACTAAAAAATCTATTTTGTTTCAAAGACAATGTGATCCTAAATATGACTGGATTGAGCAGCTCTAAATCTATGTCTGTAATTATGCTGACCCAAAGACAAACAATATGTATGTTAGGAGCATATCTTTTAAGATCTGACATTAAGTGAGGAAAACAAGTGTGCATAGTGTAATAATGTGTATTAAACAGACAATAAATGTGTGTGAATATTTATAAGTATATAAACAAATGCCTATTTATATAAATATGGATATGTGCTTATGAAAGAAGTCACAGAAAAATCTATTGTCAGTGTTTAGGTTTGGAAAGAGGTCTTGGGTATGAGGTAGATTAAAGAATTTCCCATGCAATTTTGCAGTTTTCTGCATTGTTTGCATTTTCTAACTTTATTTCTTTTACTTTAAATGTGTTTACTGTATCATTGAGGGCTATTTAGAAGAGATATTAAGAACTGTATTTTTTTAGTGTCTGTGTGTGTGCGTGCGCATGCATGTGTGTCACCTGTATGAGAGAGTATCAAAAAAGACCTACTGAATAACACACTGATGAAATTATGTTCCCTTGTGATAAACTAGAAGCTGACTTGATTTTAGTCATTTTTGTGATTAGAGGTTAATGTCACTATATTAAGAATGAATTATAGAAGGGTAGTTGTTTGTCACTACAGTGGCGTGTATTAGCTGATTTATATTTGACAGCCAGAGTTAGGAGATACATAATAGGTATCTTGGCCTTAACATGAGAGAATAATTTAACACCATAGTGTAGTGAGAATATGGGTTTTAGATTTCAATTCCTCTTTGTGACTCTATTTCTTCACCTGTAATATGAGGTAATATCTATGATTGTTTTGAGCTCAGTGTATAAAAATTTTAGAAATTACAAGTAAGCCACTAATTCCCTTTTAACAATCTTTATTAAAGGTGAAGAAATTCAACAGATATGAAGATCATGTCCCAGTGCATGGCTAGTTAACCTTTGAAATGATAAGAATAATGTTAAAATGAATTTTCTAAACCCACAAAAGTAGAAGGAGAGTCCATGAGGGAAATGGTGATGTGGACAAAAGAGCTTTCAACCAGGAACTAGATGAAATTGTGCCGTCCCAATTCTTCTGTTGAACTTGACACAGTCACATACCCTCTTTGGGTGTCGTTTTTCTTTTTCTATAGTGATAATTAAAACGAATTCACAAGATTAAAAGCTAGCAAAATGACTTGCCAACTACTAGAAAATAGCAAGTTTTGTAGATGTCTATACTGACATCAATGATAAAACATTTTATATGAACCATATTTTTGCTATTAAATTGAATTTTTAAAAACCAAGTAATTTCCAGAATACATTAAACAAAGCGATTGATGCACTTCCTTCAGCAGAGCTTTAGAATTCTTAAATATGACAAACATCCTTTTCTTCAAGTATCACAAATTCTAGTTACCACAAATCAAATCCTGCATCTTCTTCCTTGAATCTCTTCTTCTGCCTACCTTCACTGACGTGCCTTCAACATTACCAAAAGTTACACTGGAGAGAAATCTGAGAGCAATTCAATCATTGTTGAATTCCTTCCCACTTCCTACCTTAAGTTCATCACAAAATCCATTGAATTTCCCTGTCCAGCCTTGTCTGTATTCTAGTACAGACTTGTCTGTACTCTCTCGGCTGCAATTTCACCATCCTTTCAATTCTCATCACTGTCTACTTCCATTATGCAGTATAATGCTCAATGATTCTTTATTTCTGTTCTCCATCCTACCATTGAATCTATCCTTCACTTTGTCCAGGGAGTTGTACATTTTAACCACACACAGAACAACATGACTATCTTGCTTAATAGGGCCATTGATTAAGAGCAAAATCCAAACAATATACCATTCCAATATCTTTCTCAAAGAAAATATTTATTTCTGTAGTTCCAATGTCTAGTAAGTGTTAGGTGCTTAATAAATATTTTTGGAAATATGAGACTCAATAATATCATCCTGTTACACCTCGTTAGTCTCATCTCCCACAATGCTAAAAGGGAAGTTAATTCCCCCATGCCTTCTATAATTTTCACCTCCCTCAATGTGAGATTTATCACATTACATTATAACGGAGATGATAATATTCAAAGTTCAAAGAAATGTTTTTGTGGATAAATGAGATGGCCTTTCCTGTTTGTGACTAGCGAAGCAATTTATGGTTCAGGGAAAGTAATTTGGTTAAAGTCGGTCTCTTTAAATGTAACAAGGTGAGGGAAGGAGGGATGTTTGTCAGTTTCATTAATGGCAGAATATGACTCTCATCAAGCCTAGAGGAGAGGTTTTCTTCAAGACATTAAGCATTTTGAATTTGAAAGATTTGAGAAATAATACATTCATAGTGAGATGCCCCCACTGTCCTTCTTTCTTCTTTCTGTACCAACAGATCCATGCACACTTGTCCCCTCTGCAGACCCAGCAGAAAAGAAAATAATGAAGGAAAGACTTTCATGAGTCAATGGATGCCAAAGATGATGAAATGTATAAAACTCACAAGGAGACATCCGCATGATAAAGATGGGATGGAGCATTCTTGAAAATCAACCATTGGACAGAAAATAAAAGCATTCAGAAAAATACTCCGAGGGTTGGGTTACTGGGGAGAGGCTGTGGACGAGGAACATCCCTAAGTGAACCTGATTAGCAAGTTCCTTCTCTTTGGATACTGCTGTTTTATGAGATTCATGACTTTAGCCCATGGCATTAATGCTGAGAACATTTGGATATGTAATTTCCACAACAGTAGGGTTCATGTCATTGGTAGATGCTTTGGTGCTTGGTGTTCCATGCTTCACCATCGGGGGTACCCATCCTCCGCTGCTTTAACATCTGAGTGCTAACAGTTTTCCTAGCTACTGGACCCTCTCTGGAGAATTGACCAAGAGTTAGCTTGGAGGAGAGGCTGTAATCCTCAGCAACAACCCACTGAAGAGGATGTGTGCTCAGCTACTAACTGATAACCCTTGGGTAAAAGTGTCTGCCCCTTTTCTGAAGGCAGGTTGGGGTGTGAGTTATGGTCCAGAGCCTTTCCTTGGATGGGTTAAGTCAACTTCTATTTAAGTCTCACCTTTGACTAACACTACATCCTTCTTAGTGTCTTCTCTTTCCCTCTCCTCCTTCACTGCTTTCCTTGAAGAGCTCTGCCTCAATGAATTACACACAACCAGGCTCTGCCTCCAGGGAACACACCCCAAATAGGTCTATTTATACATGTAGCTTTGCAAAGATGACCACAAGTCAAAAATAATGAATACTGTCCACGGTCCAAAAACTCCCTTCATGCCTCTTCCTTGGCTCCATCCCCAGTTGCCTTCCCAAAGATACCCTCTATCTTGATTCCCTATCCATTTTGACCTGTATATAAATGGAATTAAATACGTGCAATTATTTGTGTACAGCTACTTCTACTCAACCTTACATTTGTGATACACATCTGTATTGTTGCATAGAGTTAGAATTTATTTACTTTCATTGCATATATTATATTTAATTTTGTGAATGCTTGTATACATTCTACAGTTGATGGACATTAGAATTTTTCCAGATTTGGGCTAATATAAGTTGTACCATTAGCAGCATTCTTATCCATGATGGCGTATGCATGCATACATTCATGTCAAATGCACATTTTTAATTGCATTGTTGATTTTGTAAGATTTATTTATATATTTTTAAATACAAATTGTTATTTGACTGTTGTATATGTCACAGGTATTTACTCCCACTCTCTTGGTCACATTTTCACTATCCCAGTCATGTCTTTTAATGTAAAGAAATTTCAGATGTTGGTGTAGACCAATCATTATTCCCTATATAATTAATAGGGCTTTTTGTGTTTATTGTTTAACAAATCTCCCCCTTTCTCAATGTTACAAAGATATTCTCCTATAATATCATCTATGCCTTATTAGTTTGCCTTTTACTTTTATGTCTAGAATTTATTGGGATTTAATATTTGTATTTGGTATGAGTTAGGGGTTTTCTTTTTTTCTCTTTATTTGTTCGATTTTGATAGCTAGTTGACTCAGCACCATAACTGTGTGTGTGTGTGTGTGTGTATACACACACACACACACACACACAAATATATTCCCTTGATATTATATGGTTCCAGCTTTATCATAAATAAACTGTTCATACTAGTATGAGTCTGACTTTGGAGTCTCTCTTCTGTGTTTCATTGGTCCAATTCCCACTTATTGTATTATTACCATATTGGATTATTTATGTGGATTCATAATAGTTCTTGATATTTGGTAGAGTATGTCTTCTCACTTTGTTCTCCTTAGAAATGTTTTGTCTTTTCTTGTCCTTTTGAAATTTCATGTAAATTGTAGAATCAGTTTGTTATTTTGCACACATGCTTTCTTTCTCTCTGTGTCTCACTCTTTCTCTTACACACACACACATATGCTCAAAGACATAAATGGCTGAACAATTATAGTTATGTTAATTTGATTTGAAGAAAATTTACATATTTGAAATATTTACTCTTCCCATGCATAAATATGATTTTCCTTCTATCTAATGTAAACCTCCTTTTTATTAATTATTATAATATTTTTACAATGCAGTGTAATGCAAATGTTCTGTAACATCTTTCATTACGTTTATTTTTACATAAATGTGACTTTGTTGATAATGTAAACTATATCTTTTTGAACTTCATTTCAATAGCTGCTTGTTGTTCTTTTAAGGGAATACATTTGATGTTGCTTATTCACCTTGAATCCAGAGGCTTATTTTTTAACTATCATTATCTTTAGACATAAATTATTTTTTCAATCCACCCTGTGTTAATGAGTTTTATTTTTCTCTTCAATTATTATGCACATTATTTGTATCATGTAAATTTCATAGTACAGAGGTCCTTCAGTAAAAATTTGGATAGAAGGGGTGGTAACCCACTCTCAATCCCAGACATATTAGCTTTCGGTACTTTAACATTTCATGCAATGTTTGAAATAGATAAATTGGAGATAAACATAATCATATTAAAGCTATTATCTTCTAAGTATGCAAACAGTTTTTTAATTATAAATAGATGCTATTTTATAAAATACTTTGGCTTGATCTGTCAATATGATCATTTTTTTCTTCTCAATTCTGTTATTAATACGGTGAATTACAATGATTAATTTTTTACAGTTAAGCTGAGATTAAATTTCTAGGTTGGGGAGCAACTTGGTTGTGATTTATTTATCTTATAACTTATATTTTAAATTTATATTTACATCTAAAATCAAAAATATATTTATATTCTTAGATAGATACAGTTTGTAAATAATTTCTGCAGGAATTTTCATCTATATTCATGGGTGAGATGTCTTATGATTTCCAAGGTTATGCTAACAAGTGACTTTGATAAACTGTAGTTTAGCTTTTGGAATCCATTTTTATCTTTGGTAGATAATTGCTTATGAGTTCAGTGTCATTAATATGTAATAAACACTTCAAATTTTTCCATTTTTCTGTGTTGAGTTTAATAAACTATATTTTTCTATGAACCTGTCCATGCCATTCAAATGTTTACATTTGCTTGTATAAATTTGTTCAAAATATTTTTATATTTTTAATATCTACTAGATCCTCACGTTGCCCTTTTACCATTCACGATATTGATTATTGCTTTTCTTTTTCTTCAACATCTCTATGTAGGTTACTTTTCTCTGATTTCCTTTCTATGGTATTATTTTCTTCCTTCTGCCTCCTTTATGTTTATTAACTATTCTTTTACCTGTTTCTTAGGATGAATACTTAAAAATAGATCTTCAGCCTCTGTCTTTTCTAAAATACATGCTTCTGACCATTATTGCCTCTGTAATTGTGGCTTAATTATGCCGCACTTGTTTCATTTTTAGCATTTGTAATACAATTAAAATATTCTCTAATTTTACTGATTTCTTTTTAATGGATTATTTCAAGTGAATTTCTTAATGTCTTATTTGTAAGAAATTTTCAATGTTAATTTACATTAATTTCTAGCTTAATAGCCCTATGCCCATATAATAATTTTGTGTTTTGAAAAGAGTAAGTATCCTAGTGTAGTTTATTGGAAGATTTCACTGCACTAAATGCAGTTAAATGGTATCAAATGTGTTGAAAATGCTTAAAGAATCTCCTATGTCTTTGATCTAATAGTAACTGGAAAATGTATATTGAAAACTTTTACTATAATTAGGAATTTTTCTGCACTTTTAACCATTTTCTCTTCATGCATTTTAGGGTTATGGTAACAAGTCAACACAAATCTAGAAATGTCATATCACCTTGATGATTTTAAACTTTTGATTATAAAATATAATTATATAGAATATATACTAAATATGCAATATATAAAATACATAACGTTGCTATGCTCTGAACATTTATGTTTCCCCAAATTCATATGCTGGAATTCTAACCCCTAAGGTGATGGTATTAGGATGCAGGGCCTTTGGGGAGGTAATTAGATCATCAGATCTCTAAGAGACCCCAGAGAGAGGCATGCTAGGAAGCAGGCCCTGCTGGCACCCTACAGTGATCTTCAATGTCTCATTCTCCAGAGCTTAAAAAATTAATTTCTGTAGTTCATAAGCCACCAAGCCTAATGTATTTTGTTATAACAGCCAAGACTAAGAAAACTATGTGATAAAATCTGTATAATATATAGTATAATATGAAACACTGTCAAATATTCTTCATCTCTGGTATGCATGTTTATTTGAAGTTTATTTTGTGAGTTATTAAAATAACTACATTAGCTCCTTTTTGATTAGAATTAACATGCTATATTTTTTCCACCCTTTCCCTTTTCATTTATTTGATATCCTTATATTTAGATGTGTGTTCTTTCACAGACCTGTTGTATTTTTTGGTAATTTTATCTGATCTGGAAAGATGTATCATTAAGTATTAAATCCATTCATATTTAATTTAATTTCTGAAATATTTGGATTTTAGTCTATTACCGTAGTATTTGTTTAAATTTGTCCTGCCTCTTTAATGTTCTTTTTATTTTTATTGTTTGATTTTTTGATTAAATTAAGATATATTTTTAAATTATTTTCTTTCCCCTCTGTTTGATAGGTATATGTATTAGTTCACTCTCACACTGCTAATAAAGACACACCCAAGACTGGGTAATTTATAAAGGGAAGAGGTTTAATTGACTCACAGTTCCTCAGGCTGAGAAGGCCTCAGGAAACTTATAGTCGTGGCAAAAGAGAAATCAAATACATCCTTCCTTCGGCAGCAAACAGAAGTACAGATCTCACGAGAATTCACTCACTATTACGGGAACAGCATGGAAGTAACAGGCCCCATGATTCAATTACTCTCCAACGGGTCCCTCCTAGGACATGTGGGAATTATGGGAACTACAGTTCAAGATGAGATTTGGGTGGAGACACAGCTAAACCATATCAGTATGTATTCCTTTATAATTCTTTTGTGTTTTTTCAAAGAATAAAGCATGTATAGTTAACTTTTATCGTGTACACTCATAAACGCACATACAGACACACACACACACGCAAACACATATACATACCTCAGGGATAAGACAAAGACATTAACTATGTTAACTATTTTAGCTTTTCTTAACTGTATATTCTTGTTGTTTATATATTAATTCTCTTTATGATAATTGCACTATGCATTATAAAAATCGATATTATATATATTTAAGTACTGAAATAATACATATAAATACATTAAATTAATATTGATTTACTCACATATATATTAATTATTTAATAAACCTTCCATTTTAATCTGAGATTATTTCCTTCTGAAGGAAGGATGTTTTTATTTCTTCAATTGAAGGTCTGTGATAAATTTTCAGGTTTCATTTGGCTGAAAATGTATTTATTTCAATTTATTATTAACATATATCTTTCTCTTGGATATTGATATTTTTAGTTTGATGGTTTCTTATTGCCCTGCTTTCCAGAATTTTTAGATATTTCATTATCTGGCTGGGTGCAGTGGCTCATGCCTATAATCTCAGCACTTTGGGAGGCCAAGGCGGGCGGATCACGAGGTCAGGAGTTCAAGACCAGTCTGGCCAACACAGTGAAACCCCGTCTCTACTAAAAACACACAAAAAAATTAGCCGGGCATGGTGGTGTGCACCTGTAATCTCACCTATTTGGGAAGCTGAGGCAGGAGAATCGTGTGAACCCGGGAGGCAGAGGTTGCAGTGAGCTGAGATAGCGCCAGCCTGGGTGACAGAACCAGACTCTGTCTCAGAAAAAAAAAAGAAAAAAAGATATTTCATCATCTTCTGTCTTCATTAATCTTGCAGAGAAGTTAGCTTCATTGCTTATTGTTGTTTTTTGGAAGGTCTTGGTTTAATTTTTTTCTCTGTCTATCTCTCTTAAGAATCTTCTCTTAGTCTGAACTTTTCAACTGTTTAACGTGGTGTTATTAGGCGTATTTTTTGGAATGTATTCTTCCTAAATCTCTAGTGCTTTTTGAATCTGTGGCTTGATAACTTTAAACAATCTTAGAAAATTATCAACCATTATCCCTTCAATTACTATTTCTATGTTACTATCATTGTCCTCCTGGGATCCCAAATATATGTAATCATTTGCACTGTGTCTGACATACGTCATTTTTTTCTGGGTGTTTCATTCCTTTTGTCTTTTCATGCATCAGTCTGGATAATTTGCTCTCACTCGTCCTCTAGTTCGCTAATTTTTTTTTGGTCAGCTGCTTATAATCTGCACCTTCTATTTCCTTTATCTTTCTCTCTCTCAATTATTTGATTGTCTGTAGTTTCTCTTATTTTCTGCCACATGGTCTTGTCTTTTCAAATGACTAATTATTTTTTAGTGCTAGATATTGTATGTGAAATGCTATCTAAGTGGTTTGAAGCATTACATGATGCTATCTTCTTGCAGAGGTACTTAGGATCCCAGATCACCTTAATCCAATTAGAGATCAAAATGATTCTAAGCTGAGCTTCAGTCTTGAGAGGCATGGTCTGTTTAATGTTCACTTTTATCCTTAGCTTGTAGCTTTGTAGAACCTGAGAGGAGAGATGGGGTTTATCCTTGCCCTTCCTCCTTTGTGGTCCTTGAACTCCAGTTTTTTTGGCCTGTTTCCATAACATTGTTGATAGCTCTTTTTGACTCCTCAGCATTTCTATCAAGCTTTTTGAAAACAGCAAATACCTCTAAGCTAAAAGAGTTCCAAATGGCTTATTTAATTTTTGGTATCCCGCTTCTCCTAGATTTTAGGTCACAAATTTTCAATACCTTTAAACTCCTCAATGTTTTTAACTTTATTATTATTTGGTCCAACTTTCAACTTGATCTCAATATTTGTCTGAATGCCCTAACCCAAAATTGACACTAACAGAACTTCTGACAATAATATTTTAATCTGGGAGTCAGAAATCTGCCATCAGATCAGATGTTAGCTCTTCCAAATGACCTAGAACATATATATGTTAAACGAGCTTCTCATTTTATTTTGTGTCTTTGCTGTTGACTAAATACAGATGGCAGTAGCAATCAAAATTTTTTCAAGTTTAAATTTCATTTAAAAGTATATTATGTATAAAAGTACAAATGACAAGAAATGTAAATAATACAGGAGGTACAAAAAAATTACAATGAAAGCATCTACATATTTGACATTTCTTCCCTCTAGGGTAAATTTTATATCTTGACACCTTTCAAAGCCAATAGAACAGGATAAAAGTGTTTCTCCAGACTTTATTGGAATCATGTAGTAATAATTTATCTAACAGAAAAAGAATAAAATATTTTACCTCGTGTCATATGGGAATGACTATAAAATTCATTAAATGAGAATTAGTGAGAAAGCATTATTAATTTAACCTCTTTTTTCATGGGTCTGTATGGCATTTTTAACGTAGAAACACCATAAAAACTGTTTTGTAGCATGTGCACTGCCATAGTTTAAAGAATTTGTGAGGTGTTAAATTCTTTCAGTAGTCTCTAAGGAAGTTACTACTGTATTTTCTGCTTTTTAATGATGAAGACCCTAGGAATCAGAGTTTGTTCAAGTTGCTCAATATATCCCAAGTAAATATAGTAGAGTTAAAATTAGCATCACTGCTTCCCCAACATCAAGCACATATGCTTTCAGGACTCTAAATTTTTCCACTACATTTCCTAGAGCTGTGGGTCCCTCCCAGGATTTGGGGCACTATTATAGCTATTATAGATGCTAAGATGGCCCAAGTATTTCTTTGTTGGTTCTATTACACTCCACACCCAACAACAATGACTCTTCTGCAATCCTTCATGATTTTGTGGTTTCTGTAATACTCTATGATTTTAAAGTTTACTGCAAATGATTGATGTCACTGTATAGCAGCTTAGTGCTTTCAAACACTTGTGTGTCCTCATTAAAGAGAAGAGTTTGCTTGCTTATAGAACAATGTAAACTAACGCAGAGAATCGTAGCTCAGTCAAAATTAAGATATATGCCCTCAGAGAAAGACGTCCTTCCCCTCATAAATCTCCTGGCCAAACGTGTTTACGTTGGGGAATTCCTTTTCTTATATCCGCACACATTTTTTGGTCTTAAAGGAAAGCCTCATAAGTCCTTGCCTTGAAGACATTTTTGGTAGATTGGTATGTAGGTGAAAATATTAGTATCCCTTGAAATTACAGCGTATTTGTGTAATTTTGCTTTTTACAGGTAGATGCTGAATAAGTGAAAAGGAATTTTTGCAATGAAAAATTTGTTGTTTCAAATACTAATAACTCAGCTATTTGTAAAATTTTGCTACCTAATTGTAATTGATATAGTTTATAAAATTCCAAAACCCCATCAGAAAATAAATTAATCAAGATGAGGTTCCTGAAGACAAACTTTTAAATTTGAGACCTAAGAACTTATTTTTAAGCTTGCTTATTTCAGTCCTCTAATAATCCCCCGGCTCCACATTTTGGTGTGTGGATTCTCAAAATAATGGAGTCTTTTGAGCTAGGTGTGCAATTTATGTAGGGCTCCCATGAGTCTATAAACCAAACTAGCTGTGTTGTATCATTAAGGAAACTGTGTAATTCAGCAGCTAATCATTGGGCACAGTTTTATGCTGAAAAATTTTTTTAGGCACTGGGAGTAGAGTCATGAAGAAAAAACAAAATCATTGATATTATGGAGATTAAAACCTAGTGGGAGAAGAAAATAACATAGGCAAACAAACAAAATGCTATAATTTTAGATAGATGGGTTTTGAAGAGAATAACCATTCTCTACAGGTTCTACAGGTGTTTGAGAGTTTCCTCTGAGTCTGAAAGGTCAGAGATACACCCTATGAGAAGGTGACATTGTCTATATTGTTTGGGGATATTAAATGCTCATGACTGCAAAAGTAAATGCTCATGGCAGCAGTAGCAGTATTTTAGTGCATGCTTTGTGGACTGGAAAACAAGTTACTAATGGTTGTGAAGCATTTCTCTTAGCAGATCTAGGGCGTTCATATTGGGTAGCCATTATTTTCTTTCTTTTCTCTTATTTTTGAGACAGAGTCTCACTCTGTCACCCAAGTTGGGGTGCAGTGGCCTGTTCACGGCTCACTACAGCCTCTACCTCCTGGGCTCAATTGATCCCCCCGCTTCAGCCTCCCTAGTAGCTGGGACTACAGGCGCACACCACCATTCAAGCCAATTTTTCTTTCTTTCTTTTTTTTTTTTGTGGAGACAGGGTTTTGTCATGTTGCCCAGGCCGGTCTCAAACTCCTGGGCTCAAGTGATCCGCCCACCTCAACCTTTCAAAGTGCTGGGAATGCAGATGTGAGCCACCATTCTCAGCCTGGGTAGGCATAATTTTCTATCCTGTTTAGTATTTGTGGGTTATTCCTGGGAGAATGGTTTAAATGACATATTCATTGAGTATTTAAGAAAGTGTTTGGGTTTCTTTAGTTAAGAGAGTTGCAGGTTCCATTCTGTAGCTGTAATTATTCTCTCAATGCTCCTGCAGTTGGAATATGCTATGATAGCACTATTACCACCATGGTTCTAATCCAGCCTATCCCTTCAAATAAATCAGTGCCAGGCTAATGAGTAATATTCATCATTTCGTAAATAAACTCATAATCACAACTCCCTCCAGAATCACTCTGACGTTAAATTGGTATTTGTACTGACATACCAAAGGGTTCATTCTTCACAAAAGCATAACATCACTGCAAAGTGTATTCAACAAACCAGGAAAATCACTCAGCTGAGGTTGGGAGAAAAGGTCAAGGCAATAAAATAAATTTGAGGAGAATATGGAAGTACTCATCAAGTCGCACTTGGGATGCCTTGTTGACCTTTACATGCAAGGCCACGTTGTTTCTAACATTTCTAAACAATTACTTTAAAAAAAATTTAAATTTATATATGACAAAAGCAAGAATGTGGCACACTGTGGATAGCATTTGAATGAGAGGACAAGAAACTTTTAATTTAACCCCAGTCTGTCAATTTCTATATCTTCCTCTGCGTTTTCGATAGTAAATGAAGCTAAGATTTATTGAATCATATGCCAGACACTGTTTAATACCCTTTATACATACACATTTTTAACAGCCCTATGAAGTTGGTTTTATTTTATCATTGCCATTTTACAGAAAAGAAAAGACAGAAAACAAAATTCAATTATATATTGACTTTAAGTACCATCAGTGGTAAGAAATATATTTCTATGGTAAATAATGTTTTAAAAATTATGATAGAAGGGTAATGGGAGGGGATGGTGTGAGGTTGGTTTGAGTGTATAATCATTGTCTTCCATGAAAGTACATAGATAATAATTACAATTTTCATAAGAAATAATGATACAGAATGTTTAGTAATTATGCAAATAAATATCAAAAGAGAGAGTTATCAAAGTTAGTTTGGGGAAGGAGACTCCAGAGTGGGATAATATGGAGCATGAATTACAGTTAATATTTTATCACAGTGTGGTGGTACTCTGGTAGTTTTATCATTTGAGTACATAACTTGCGACCAAATTAAGTTAACAAAGTACCTTCATCCCTCTGTCCCCACTCCAACCTCTTTCTTTGGTCTGCACCCATGCCCACATGCCTTCCTGCTGCCTGAGTGGCACAGCTGTTTGTTCTGACCATGCACCTGCCCCCTCAGGACTGTACTCCATGGGTCCCCTTCTTTCCCTTTGTCATTCTCAAGATGCTTTTTCCCACTGATCCTTGTATGTTAATATGCACATCTGTGCAAGCTGGGTTAGTATACTGTTGAGCAGCTGTGCCCTTCTGTTAGAGGCCTTGGGTTCAAGTCCTGTTTGTTCCACTCATGTGGGGCAAGGTCTATGAACCTTTCAGGAATCCATATACATGTGTGGCTTTTCCCACTCAACAAAGGTGTGTGATAATCATCTTCTTTCCTGTTTTTGGCAGAATTCATTGCTGCTGCTATGGGGCAATCCATTGGGTAAATACTCCACAATTTATTTATCTATATGTGTGTCTATGTATCTTTCGTCTGCTTTATTTACTTATTTCTTGCCACTGTAAGTGCTGCTACTATTAGGCCTCATAAATATGTAAGTATTCAGGTAATATAATGTGCTATTCCTGGATGTAATATATACGTTGCATCTCTGGCTATGTATATTTTAAAATTGAAAAGATAATGCCAAAAATATTCTAAAGTGATTGTAATAAATGTATCTCCTACACAAACTCTAAATAAGAGTTCATACATCTTTTCAACATCTGACTAGCACTTTCCCCCAAACAAACTGAGTGTGAAATGATGTCTGGTGGTTTTAATTTGTAATTCCAAAAATTTCATTATACAAACTTAATTTGCAATTAAGAGTGAGAAAAAGGTTACTCCATATGATCTTATTGTGACATGCTTATGATCTTATTATTTTCCGTGCTTACATGTCTTCTGTACAGAGACAACCATGAAAGAAAGCTGGGAAGTACAAGCAGGGTGGCAGTAGACACAGGCCATTCAGTTCCACTGTTTGTTTGTGGTCAGAGAAAGCGGTGAAATGCTGTCAAGCACATCACACATTATAAAGAATTGAGAGGGAAAGGTGGAATGTCATTTTTCTCTCCTGGATGGAAATTCTTTATGAACATAAATTGCTGCTGGAGGCCAAGTGGTAGAGATAACAGCATTTACCACAAATAAAGGAGGGAAAATATGATGTGTTTTAGGTTTAATTTAGCATTCAGATGGATTATTTTGTAACTTTACTTGTGGCAGTCCTCTTAATAACTCTGTTGGTGTAGGTGATAAATGGCATATAGGCAATAAGTGGGAATATTAACTGGATATGAAAATCTTCACAGTTATTGTTACATGAAAGAAAATGGGTTATAAACATAATGTACTATGTGACCCCAATTCTAGGAAAAGATGCATATATGAATGAAAATGAATAAATAGATTTCTAGAAGTAAATACTAAAAATTTTTCAAGAAATAGATGTCATTTTGACTTTTGGAATTACTTGTGATGTTTCTGCCTTTATATATGCCTTTACATCTTTAAAATTCTCAATATTGAACACTGATGACTCCATAATAAGATAAATTGCCAAAAGCGTGAATGCCAAGGGCCATCAAAGGAGGTTTGCCCTTGGCCAACGGCCACAATTCCCTACAGCCTCTACAGCACTGGCATTAGATTTGAGGTGTCAGGAAGAGTTCTGAAAAAGGAGGGAAAAGACTTAGGAATAATGTCAACAAATAAAGTAATTGCAATTTTGTGTATTTTGGGGTGGGTGTGTTCATTCAAATGGTAACATTCATTGAGCTAGGTCGTTTACGGGTGATCACTGTTTTGTACTCTTTTCTTTTTCCTGTTTTTCTGATTCCCTTCCTCAATTTTGATAAATATTAACATACATATGCTAGGTTTTTTTGGTGATATTCATATCATCATGGAAACTATCAATGCAGCCTGGGTTAGAAGCATTTCAGAAGTCTTCAGTATAAACCGTAACAAATGCATCCATCATAGGTTAAAAGAGGCCAATCATAAAATGCACCAGAATGATTTAATAATCTCTAGAAGAATCTGGTTAATTTACATATTAAAGAGGGTAAGGAGTTTTCTGGTATTCAGAAAGGCAACTTTCATAGTTGAACTGCATAATAAATTAAAAATTTAACAGATTATAGCAGACAAAGAGTTGCAGATACAAAGATTCTTCCCTACATCATTTATTCATTCACCTAATAAATAAATAATGATTACTTAGTATGTGCACCAGGCACTCTCTTAAGTGTTGAGGATACATTAAAGAATACAATAAGGAAGAAAGAAGTCATTCTGAACATTGCAGACAAGGGCAAATAAACAAAATAGGTGAGTAAATGATATATTATGATAAAAGGTGAAGAAATACAATGAAGAAATACAATGCCTGGAAAAGGGAAGAGGATTTGAGGGCAGAGGTTGAAATTTTAAGCAGAGTATTCAGAAAAGGCCTTATGGAGAAAATTGTATTTGAGCAAAATCTTGAAAAAAGAAAAGAAATGAGTCGTGCAGTTACTTGAACAAAGGGCATTGAAGGCAGAGTAAAGAGCAAGTGCAAAGGCCCTGCAGCAGGAAGGAAAATGCCTGACCTGTTAGCAAGGGGACAGGGGAATGGGAGCAGGAGGCTGTGGAGGACTTCATAGGTTCTTGTAGGCTCTATTTTTTAAGACTTTAGATCTTAAATAAGATGGGAAATCATTTTGCATGGATTTTCACGCAGTTGAAAAGAAAAGCATAAAACTTGCTCTACTATCACATGCTTACCATTTTGCTAAAAATATATACAAATTCTAGAAATAATTGTGTCTTCTTCTCATTAGGAGGAATGGGGGCCCTTGAGAACTCACCTTTATGTTGCACTATCATATTGGCCGATTTATGTGTCCGTGTGAACACTTCAACAGAATTCTTTCTTCTAAGATCCTTGGAATTCTCAAATGCGTAACTTTCACCTCCCAATTTTTTCAGCATCTCACTCTCAGGTCACAGCCTGTTTCTTCTCACATGTGACCCTGGCCCACCCACCGCTGATCATTTAACCCTGATAATCCTGTGTTCACCTACATGGAAGCCACAGGGACAGCTCAGAGGATCTCAGAAATGGCATGGGCTCTGAAGCAGTAGGAAGACAGAGAGGCATCCAAGAGTGAAGATGAAACTGCCTTCACAAGGACCAGAAGTACAGGGTGGCAACAAACCATGTGTCTGGACACAATGCAGAGAACGTTGTTTCAGGGACATGAAAAGAAAGGCGGTCAGCTGGACTTCAATACGGGAAACTCAGTCACAGTCCACAAGTGGCCACAACTATACTAAGGGGCCAATATCTATCCCTGGATGTCTGAGTTTCAAAGGACTTGGGCTTGTTTTAAAAAGGTCTAGAAAATTTACTGTGGAAGAGTCACTGGACAGCCCGGATAATACTGACTTTGTCATAGATACAGGGTGGGGAAGGAGAAAAGGATGGAAAAAGAGAAGCGTCCATATAAGAGAATTGGAAGAGCCCTGAGGAATAAAGTGGTCAGCAGCAAGAAATGCAAATGAGGAACTTTCAGAAATGTTTTAAGTATATCAGCAACCAGGTTTGATAAAGCACGAAAGTTCTTAGCACAGTGCCTGCCACAATCTTATAGTTAAATCAATTTGATCTTAATGTCAAGGAGGTGCTAACAGAAAATATCAAAGAGCATAGCCTTTGAACTCAGACTGTGGTTTTAGCATCTGCTCCAATGCAGACTCGACTGTGACCTTTTCAAGATCCTGTCTTCCCATCTGTAAAACTGAGATGATAATAGTATCTATGCTAGTTTGCTCAGACTGCCATAACAAAATACCACACACTGGGTGGTATAAATAGCAAAAATTTATTTTGTCACAATTTTGGAGTCTAGAAATCCAAGGTCAGGGTGCTGGCAGGGTAGATGACCTCTGAGACCCCTTTCCTTATCTTACAGATGGCTACCCTCTTGCTGTCTTTTCACTTGGTCAGCTTTCTGTACACCAGGGACAATGTCCTAGTAAGGACACCAGTCAGATTAGATTATTTCCAGCCCAAAGGGCTCCATTTTAACTCAATGACCTCTTTAATGGCCCCATCTCTAAATACAGACACTTTCTGAAGTATGGGAATTAGGACCTCAACATATGATTTGGGGGGGAACATATTTTAGCCCACCACATTATACAGTCCTTGGCAATGTGTATTCAGTGAGATACTATATATAAAACAAATGTTAGAAGCATGGCACATAATGAATTTTCAATATATGTTAGCAATTATTATCAGTTTTCCTAACAAATATTAGCCGAATAGATGGAAGAAATCAATGTTCAAATATCTGTTTCCTCATTTGATAATCATTAACACAAGACAGGGGAAAGCAAAGAACTTTGACAATCTTGAACTAACATAAGTGCAATGAAAGGAATATTGGAGAAAGCAAACCACAGTCTTGTTTAAAACATGTTACTTATTTGAGGAAAGAGTTCAGAATAAATTTAGAACTGATGAAGTATTTAGTAAGTAAGATCTGTTTTCTGCTTTGAACATTTTAATAAAAGCATTATCATATAGTGATTGACAGTGCTTTATTCTCTAAATGTGCAGAACAGATGCGATTACTAATACCAAAAAACAGTGCAGGGCTAAGAAACTAGTAAATTATGCATCACTGGAATTACATCAGATATTAAATTAGATGATCATTTCTTTTTGTTTTATAACTCTCTTAGGAAGATGAATCAAAAGTATTATTAGCTTTGTAGAGAAACGTGGGAAATACCTTGAACAAAGGCTGTGGTTATAAGACTTCTGTTGCAACACAGTGCTTCTACTACTTATATTTTCAAAGTTTCAATCCATAATGGGGCTCATTATTTCTACCCCTGTAGAGGGAAATGCTATATTAACTCTCTTCCTTAATTCACTCCTTCAGCTCTATTCACTCACTCATTCATTCATCGAACAAATATTTATTGAGCACCGTCTGCTGTAGCAGGCAATTTGGTGTATAAAATATGGCTCTAAGCTTAGAGAGTTTTGCAACGTAGGTAGAATAGTAAAAGTATGATAGAAACGGATGGGAAAACATACAGAATTTAAAAGAGATGAAAATTACATTTGGGCTGTGAGAATGAGAGGAGGCTTCATGGTAGATGGTGGTTTTTGAATTAAGTGTTGGCAGCAAGATATTCACTTCATGAATGGAAGGAGAATTTCAGGCCAAGAGACTGAAGCTGTGATGCAGGAAGCTTTTTTAAAGGAGCAGTCAGCAGTCTTGTTCAGATTTTCATCCATGGTCCATTGCATAGTGGCAATGGGAGGCAAGGATTTATGTCTAAACTGGAACTGGATAGCTGAGGATCCCAGAAAGCCTGATCATTAGGAATCATGGCTTCTAAAAATGGTTGCTACCGGGGGTGTTATTTTGGGTGCTACTCTGGGTGTTATTTTGATGGAATACTTTCCAGGGAATATAGAAATGCTTAATTTATTCTCCAGAATTACTTCCCTTGCTGTGAGTTGCCTAATGGAAAGAACATTGACAAACAGATGATGTGGCAATTTATATGAGAAATTATGACCCAAAATCACAATGCTGATGCCTATAGGTAGGCAGAACAATATCAATTGTTACCTTTTGTCTCTGCTAGTAACAGCCTGCCTTTGTGTGGGCTCACTGGCAGGATGCAGTGCTGAAGCAACTTGATATGATCTTGCACTGTTCTTTTAATCTACTGTGTGGGATGGGGCTTCTTGAATGAAACCTCCCATAGGCTCCAGAGATTTCTGTTCCCTCTTAGGGTACACACACTTGACTCTGTTCACTTCAGGCACATGTCCAGTTTAGTTTAGTTTAGTTTGGTTTGGTTTGGTTTGGTTTAGTTTTGTTTTGTTTTGAAGTAGTCAATATTTAATTGTTGCTTTAAAGGAAATACTTCTGTCCATCCCCCAACAGAAGCCTGACTTGGGGAAAGGAGTGGGAGACGGCAGTCAGTTGAGGCTACAAAGTCTCATCCAGTTCCTCTAGTCGCTCTCCAAAAAACATAACCCCATTTGCAATCGTCTTGGAAATTTCCTGTTTGGTGTGTGCTGTTGGGCTGATCTAACTGCAGGGCTCTGTGGACCCGGCAGCTCTTTGAACCTAGCTCTTTTTCTTGGAGGTGCTGAGGACATCCCTGTGGTGTTCCTTTGCCACGGGTGGTGGTAACCATATTCCAGCTGGTTGCCTATGTATGCTGAGAGAGTAGACAGCCCTGCCTTTTCCCCTTATTTTGGAAGGAAGCACTCAATCTTTCAGCATTGAGTTGTTAGCGATAGGATGTTCTCAGATGCCCTTTATGCAGCTACAGGAGCTCCCTCCTGTTACTATTTTGCTGGAAGTTTTTCAGAAATGGATGTTGGATTTTGCTCGACGATTGTTCCACTTTTGTTAGAGATAGCAATGTGATTTTTCTTCTTCCTTTACAAGGTGTTTATAAACTAAATTATGATTACCATTTTCTTGAGGCAAAATTCACATTATACACAATTAACTATTTCAAATAGCACATTTGGTACATTTACAATCCTAGTAAAGTAAAAAGCAAACCACCACTTTTCTTTAGTTTCAAAATTTTTCATCACCCTGGAAAAATACTCCACACTCTTTGAGTAATGACTCTCCCTTCCTCCCTCTCACCCTCATCCCCTGACAATCACTAATTTACTTTTTGTCTCTGTGGATTTACCTATTCTGGATATTTCATAGGAAAGAAATTATGCAATCTGAGACCTTTTGTGCTGAATTCTGTCACTTAGCGTATTATTTTCTAGGTTCATTCAAACTATAGCATGTGTCGGTGCTTCATTCCTTTTAATGACTGAATAATATTTCATTGTGTGTATATACCACATTTGTTTATTCATTCCTCCCTTTCTGAACAGTTGTTTCACCTTTGTGCTATCATGAATAATGCTGCTACAAGCATTGCTGTACAAGTTTTTGCATGAGCATAGTAACTTGACATACATTTTTATTTCTCTTGGGCATCTATCTAGGAGTAGAATTGCAGTGTCAAAAGATAATTCTATGTTTAGCTTTTAGAAGGACTGCCAAACTGCACTATTTTATACCCCCAAAGCAATATGTGAGGGTTCCTATTTGGCTTGATTTTTGTGAACACTTGTTAATTTCAGTTGTTTTTCTTTTCAACTTCTTTTCTTTTCTTTCTCTCCTTTTTTTGTTGTATTGTTATCTCGCCATCCTAGTATATGTGATATGGTACTTCTATTTTGGAAACTAAATTTTTACCCGAAATATGATTTGCAATTTTTTTTCCATTTTATAGGTTTTTTTTACTTTCTTGCTAATGTGTTTTGATGCATAAATGTTTTTAATTTTAATGAAGACTAATTTATCTATTATTTTTGTTGCTTTTGATTTTGTTGTCAAATTTGAGAACCTATTAGCAAATCCAAGGCCATAAAGAATTATCCCTGTTTTTCTCTAGTAGTTTTACTGTTTTTCTCCTATATTGAGGTCAGTGATCCATTTTGAGTTAATTCAGCTTGTTCTGAGAATTATATGTAATTGTCCCTGTGCTTCACACAAAGTAAAGCCTTAAAGAACACCAGGTTTCATGTTATTATGATGACTCAATTTCTGACTTTAGGATTTACAAATTAAGCAAACAGAAGATCATAAATTTGAACTGACTTATTTAGAGTGATAAGAAAGAATCGTTTTCAGTTTTATTTATTTTAGTACAAGTTGAAAGTCTTTCCAGAATATCATCACGTACCCAAGTGTCTACCACTAAGTGAAGTTTCCTCTGTTCTTTCACATATTCTCTTCTTGAGGGAACAACAACCACAACAAATCTCCTTAAAATCTTGGCTGTTCTCCTCAGAGTTTGGTCATTATTGCCCTGAAAATAGACGTCCAAGGGGAAGCCTCATAGCCCAGCAGCCATCTGCCCACACAGCATCTGGTGTCCTGACATTTTCCTGCTTGAAATAATGATGTGCCCAGTCTCCAAGTGGAACTTCTCTGGATAATGCAGCAGGTTGAAAGAAAAAAGTGAGGAAAACTTGGGCCCAAATATCTAAACTACAGGGAGTGGTGGAAGTAAAAAAAATAAGTTGAAGTATGGAATTGAAAACTTTACAAAACACATAATCATGTAAACAGGTTGCTAGAGCCACTCCACAGCCTTAGAAAGGACCTGGACAATGAACGTTCAAGTTCCAAAACTTACTTACAATAGTAAGTCCTATTGTGGTTATAAATAGGTTAATCATTTCAATCTATTCAAGTATGTAGTATATATAGCTCATTGGATATTTCCATTTTCACTTTCCAATTAAATGCTTAAGCAGGTTTTACCTGTTCTGAATGGTACAACCACAATATTTCCTCTTTGCATACTAGCATATTCTTTTTCTGCATGCTGAAAAGCAGGCACATTGCTTTGACTCGAGCAAGAGCACTGACTCTGCTCAGATATACTCTCTTAAAGCCTAGAAATTCCTCCAGTCTCAAGCAAAGACAGGAATTTATCTTTTTTCCTTTTCCTGTTTATCTTCATTCAGGTCTTGGGTTTAATTTTTCTACAAAATGTTCTTCTACACTGTCTAATTCCAGCAGGTGACACCAGCAGTAATTCAGGCAATAAGTTTAAAAATGTGTGCCATTGCTCATAATTTTGGTGAGCAAGTTTCTTAGGAATGATTGTCATGGATTTAACACATGTAAAGGAGCTAAGAAAAGAGGAAACTAACTCACTGAGAAAATGTTAAGCATTTACTGAGTACATTAAACTGTGCTAGGGACCAGGTACACATGGCTACATAAGAAAGGTATGATATTAGCACTTTTGAAATTTAAAGTTCAGTAAACAAGGTGAACAATGATTAACTACAGCTACTAATAAATGCTGTGAAATAAAGGAAGGCAGGCTCTTCTTTAGAGCTGATGGTCAGAGATTCAGAACTATTACTTGTTGAATCTCTGCTATAATTCTGGTGAGTTAAATACGTAGAAATGTTATTCTACTCAAAGTGTCAGATATCTCCACTTTATATGAACAAAGAGGCTTGTATAATTGGCCCAGAGTTAAACAAACAAAATCTTAGTGTTAGAGCCCTCTCTTATTCTATTTGAGCTGATGTAACAAAATATCCCAAACTAGGTAGCTTATAAACAATAGAAATGTATTTCTCAAAGATCCAGAGTCTGGGAATTCCAAGATCAAGGTGCTAACAGATTTGGTGTTCTGTAGAGGGACTGTTTTTTTGTTTTACAGATGGCTATCGGTGCTGTGTCCTCACATAGTGAAGAGGCAAGGCAGCTCCCTGAGGCCTTTTATCAGAGCACTGATCCCATTCGTGAGGTTCCACCCAAATGACCTAATCATCTCCCACAGGCTCCACCGCGTAACACCATCACCTTGGTGTTTGGATTTCTAGCATATAAATTTTGGAGGCCATAACAAGCCACAGATGGGAAAGGGCTTGTCTCAAAGCAAAGCACCAGTCCTGTGAGAGCCAGCACAGCCTGGTGGGTTTTTCATCCAGGGTTTGTTTATTTGTCTTCCTGATAGCCATAGTTAGAATATTTGACAATCATCCATTGTGGCAGTTGTGGTCACACTAAAATAGCTCTGTGGAACCTAAAATTGACCTATAATGAGAATTGAAAGATGTGAATAATCAAGCGGTGGGATTTCTGTCATCTGTTGCTGGGTCATTTCTCAGCTGTGTGATGATGACTTTTTGAGATGCTGCAGAGCATGCCCTGGCTTTAATGACTTGTATGGTGGAAAGAGCCAAGATCTTCAAGCACATTAAATGCACAAAGGATAAACCCATAGGTCAGGATTTTTGGGGGAAACCCAAATGTCATTTATTGTAATGAAAATTTAAATTGAATACATCACATTTATTTTGTAACTAAAGATGTTAAATTGTTACTTTTCAAAAGGGACTTTGGAAAAAGGGACTTTGCAGATGTAGTTAAGGATCTTGAGAAGGAGAGATTATGCTGGATTATCCAGGTGGGCTTAATCTAATGGCATGGGTCTGTAAAACTGAAGAATCTATTCCCGCAGAGTTAGTGGGAGAAGGATGAGAGGAAGGCAACACTTTTGGCTTTGAGGATGATAAAAGGAATCATGAACCAAGGAAGGAGGGCAGCCTCTGGAAGCTGGGAAATGTAAGAGAACAGATTCTCCCCCAGAACCTTCGGAAAGGAACCCAGCCCTTCCAGCACCTTTATTTTAGCTCAGTGAGACCCATTTTGAACTTTTAATCTACAAAAATATAAGATAATATGTTTGTATTGTTTCAGTCGCTAGGTTTGTGGTAATTTCTTATACCATTAATAAAAAATGAATATACTAATTATCTCTTCTGTAACTAAAACCTCATTTCTATGTGACATTCTTGAAAGTGTAAAATAAATATTTTTTTCCCAAATAATCTCACTAGTGAAAATTTGCAACCAGTGGTATTTTTTGTATGTCAAATGTCCATCTTACAGGAATCTATGAAAAAATACACTTATTGCAAGAAGAGAAACTAATAATTTTTAGCACACAGCCAGGTAATTAGAAGATTAAGATGAAAGTGACAATAAAGAACTTTCCAGTGTTTTGTTTAAGAAAAGATAGAGATCACTAGGAATTCACTATTATAGAAAACTGGCAGGTTGAAAATTGAGTGACCCATACACGTGTTTTGCATGTGATTCAGATAATCGTATTTTCCTTTTAAGTTAGATTTATAGATGATTTTTTAAAGATAATATAATAACCACAATTAAGATCAATACGTAGTAGTGTACAGAAGCTCATGTCAATTGGAAAGAGTGCTGGTTTATTTTGCCGGGAACCCTGAGCAGCTCTGGGGTAAAAGTGACCTCATGAGAATTTAGCACAGCTTTGCATTGTTTTCTATGCTATAAAGTTCTGTTCAATAACATAGGAAAATATGTCATAGATGATATTTGAAAGAAGTGGGTTGAAAAATTATCTCTCTATATATGACACCAAGTTTAAGAAAAACACATTAAAAACGTATTGACAGAAAAGAAGAGTCCAAATGTTAACAATGATAATTCTTAATTTACCTTTTAAGTTAAATTTATGGAAGAATTTTTAAAGATGATGTAATAAGCCATAATTAGGATCAATATGTGGTGCTGTACAAAAGTTCATGTCAATTGGAAAGATTGCTTGTTAATTTTGTCAGAACCTGAGAATCTCTGGGTAACTTTTGTGTTGATTTTACCTCTTTTTTTTTTTTTTTTTTTTTTTGAGACAGGGTTTCACTCTCTCACCCAGGGTGGAGCGTGGTGGTGAAATCTCAGCTCACTGCAACCTCTGCCTCCCAGGCTCAAGTAATTCTCCCATCTCAGCTGTCTGAGTAGTTGAGACCACAGGCATGCATTTCCATATATTTTATATATATTTTAATAGGGATGAGGTTTTACCATGTTGTCCAGGCTGGTCTCGAACTTCTGAGCTCAAGGGACTCACTCACCTTGGCCTCCTAAAATGTTGGGATTACAGGCGTGAGCCACTGTGCCAGGGCTGTGTTAACTCAACTTTTAAATTATTTCTTCTCTTTCATCTCATATGTGTCCCATTGTCTATGACTAAATGTAAAAGAATAAAGATAAATTGGAGTAAGAAAAATTAGTTGAATTGTTTTCAGAAAGCAGAAGTCAGCTCAACATTAGAAAATCAACTTATGTAGATCAAAATATTGAAGAATAATTATATAATTATGTTTACATAATTATTGTATGTCAGGCAACATAAATCATTTCATATTCTCAAGAATTTAATATTATAATATATGTACTATTCTTTACTATTCACATTATCATTTTACAGCTAATGGAACTGAAGCACAAATTGTTCGATTAATTTACTGTGGTTGCAAATCTAGTGGAGACTCACGCCATGGCTGCTCAGTTCCTGACAAAATGAACAAGCACTCTTTCCAATTGACATGAGCTTCTGTACACCACTACATATTGATCTTAATTGTGGCTATTATATCATCTTTAGGAATTCATCCATGAACCTAACTTAAAAGGAAAATTAGATTATCCGAAACATACACAAAGTTGGAAAAGGCAAGACTGGAATTCAAACTAAGGTGAGTGAGCTCCAGAAGCCTATGCAGCAATATGATCTATATGCTCTTTTAAAAATTGTCATTGAACTATAAATAGGAGGATTACATTGTTCAAACAGGACATATACTCAATGGAGAAATATGTGTTTTTTTAATTTTGTAATACTGGTAATTTATGTCTTCTCTCTCTTTTTTCTTGATTAGCCTGGCTAGAGGTTAATACATTGTGTAGATCTTTTTAAATAAATGACTTTTGGTTTTGTTGATTTTCTCTTCATTTTCTGTTTTCAGTTTCATTGATTTCTACTTTAAGTCTTAATTTCTTTCTTCTGCTTTTTACAAGTTTGTGTCATTTTTCTTTCTCTTGTTTCCTGAAATGAAAGCGTAGATTATTGATTGTAAATCTTCCTTTGTATTCATTGAGTGCTATAAATTTCCCTTTAAAGACTGCTTTTATTGTATTGCACAATTTTGATTCAGTAGTACATTGTTTAATCTCTAGATACTTTGAGGTTTATCACTAACTTTCTGTATTTCAGTACTAGTTTAATTTCATTGTAGTGTGATAACATTCTGAATATTATTTCTATTTTTAAATTGGTTCAGATGTGTTTGCTGCCCAGAATATAGTCTATCTCGGTGAATGTTTTATGTGAGCTTCAGAAGAATATGTATTCTGGTGTTTGTTGGATAAAGCATTCCATAAATGTCAATTAGATCCGGTTGATTGATGGTGTTGTTCAGTTAAACTATATCCTTACCGATTTTCTACCTGCTGAAATTATCAGTTACTGATAAGAAATGGTGAAGCCTGTAATCATACTATTAGATTTGTCTATTTTCCTTGCAGTTCTGTTAATTTTAGCCTCATGTATTTTGATGCTCTGTTGTTAGGTATATATATGTTAAGGATTTTATTCTTCCTGGAGAATTGATCCATTATCATTTTGTAATACTTCATCTCTGGTATTTTCCTTGATATTAAGTTCATTTGTCTGAAATTTATATAGCTTCTCCAGTTTTCTTTTGATTGGTGATGACATGGTATATTTTTCTCCAATTCTTCTAAAAAACAGCTTCATTGAGAAATATAATTCACCAATTTAAAATGTACAATTTAATGATTTTTAATATATGCATAGGTATGTGCAACCATCACCACTCTTGATGTTAGATCATTTTATAGCCTCAAAAAGAAACCCCATATCCTTTAACTATTACCATTCTATCCACTCGTCATCCCAGTCCATAAGCAGCCACTAATTTATTTTCTATATCTATAAATTTGTCCATTAAAGCCTTTTCATATAAATTGAATCATATAATCTGTGATCTTTTGTCACTGGATTTGTTCATTTAGCATAATGTTTTCTAGGTTAATTCATTTTTAGCATGTATTAGTATTTTATTGTTTGTTATGATTGAATAATATTCCATTGTGTGGATATTCTATTTTTGTTTATCCATTTATCAGTTGTTGAGCATTTAGGTTTATTTCACCTTTTGGATACCATTAATAAGGCTGCTATACATTTTTGTCTGCTAAGTGTTGTGTTTGTCATATGTTTCTGTTTTTCTTGGATAGATATCTATGATGAAATTGCTGGATTATATTGGTAACTATGTCTAACTGAGAAACTTCAAGATCCTTTTCATGACTTAGAGCATTACATTCCCACCAACAGTGTATGAATATTCCAGTTTTTTCACTGTCACCAACACTTTTTATCAGCTGAATTTTTTATTCTATTTATCAGGTGTAAAGTGTAGGTGTAAAGTGGTATCTCATTGCAGTTTAGACTTGCGTTTTCCTAATGGCTAATAATTTTGAGGATCTTTTCATGTGCTTCTTGGCCATTTATATTTCTTCTTTTAATTAACGTCTATTCAGGCTTTTCACTTATTTGTTAAATGGGTTACTTGTCTTTTTATTGAATTGTATGAGTTCTTTGCATGTGAGGATACACAAGATATAAGTACCTTATCAGATATATTTCGTGATTATTTTCTGCTAATATGTGAGTTTTACTTTTCAGTTTCTTTATGCTGCCTGTTGAAGCAAAAAGAGACTTTAACTTTGCTGATGTCCAATTTTTCTATTTTTTTAATTTGTGCTTTTGATGTCATATGTAAGAACCCAGAGCTGATTCCAAAGTCTTAAAGATTTATCTCTTTAATTTTATTCTAAGAGTTTTAAGTTTCAGGACTTATATTAAAGTCTCTTATCCACTTTGAGTTAATTTCTGTATATGGTGTGAGGTAAGGGTACAAGTTTATTCCCTTACATGTTTCTATTCAGTACTATTTGTTGAAAAGGCTATCATTGTCCCCATTGAATTATTTTAGCACCATTCTTAAAAATAAGTTGGCCATCTCTCCATTTGTCACCTATTTGTATCATTATGATCACAGTGGATTTCTCATAGACAACATAAAGATGGGTCTTATTTTGTAATCACTCTGACAATCTTTGTCATTTAGCTGGTGTATTTAGACCTTTGTATGTAAGTGATTTTTATTTAGTTGGTTTAGTATCTACTGTGTTAATAATTTTTTCCATTTATTTCATTTACCCTGTGTTTCTCTTTTCCTTCCTTTTCTGTCTTCTCTGATCTTAGTTAAGCATTTTGTATAACTCAACTTTCTTTCCTATCTTATCATATTAATAATTATCTCTTTAAATTTTGTTTAGTGATTATTCTAGAGTTTGCAATACCTATTTACAACTAATCAGAGTCTTCTTTCAATTAACATTATACCACTTCATGGGCAGTGCAGATACCTTAATATAGTATTGCCATTCCTCTCTCCCATCCATTATATTGATATGGTTAATTTTGCTTACAACCTACTATAGTCACCATGTACAATGCTGCCATTATTTCTTTTTTAATTAAGAGTTATCTGCTGGATCAATTAGGAATAAAAAATATTTTATTTCACCTTTGCTTGTGTTTCATATTGTGGAAGGAACATTTAACACGAAATCTACCCTCTTAACAAAATTTTCAAGTGTGAATTTCAGTATTGTTAATTATAGGCACAGCGTTGTTCAACAGATTTGTAGAACTTATTAATTTTGTATAACTGAAATGCTATACACATTAAACAACAACTTCCCATTCCACCTTCTCCCCAGCCTCTGGCAACCACCATTCTACTCTCTTTAGATGAACTTGATTTCTCACATAAGTGAAATAATAGATTATTGTCCTTCCGTGACCTGCTTATTTCAATAGGCATAGTGATCAACAGGTTCATCCATGTTGTCACATATGACAGGATTTCCTTTTTTTAAGGTTGAATAATATTTAATTATATGTCTATGTCACATATTTTAATCTACTTATCAATCCATGAACATTTAGTTTGCTTCCATATTTTGACTATTGTGAATAACAGTGAAATAAATGTGGGAGTATTAATATCTTATCATAATATATATTTCAAGTTTTAAAAAATATACCCAGAAGTGAGATTGCTGGATCATATGGTATTTCCACTATTGATTTTTTGAGAAACTGCTATAGCAGCTGTTCCATCTTACATTTCCACTAATAATGTTCCATATCTTGTGTGGTTTTGACTTGAATTTTCCTGATGATTACTGATGTTGAACATCTTTTTATACACTTGGTCATTTGCATGTCTTCCTTAGAGAAATATCTATTTATGTATTTTGCCTTTTTTTTTTTTTTTTTGAGATGGAGTCTTGCTCTGTCACCCAGGCTGGAGTACAGTGGCATGATCCCGGCTCACTGCAACCTCCACCTCCTGGGTTCAAACAATTCCCTGCCTCAGCCTCCCAAGTAGTGGGGATTACAGGCGCCTGCCACCACACCCAGCTAATTTTTTGTATTTTTACTAGACACGGGATTTCACCATCTTGGCCAGGCTGGTCTTGAACTCCTAACCTCGTGATTCATCTGCCTCGGTCTCCCAAAGTCCTGAGATTACAGGCCTGAGATACCACACCCGGCCTATTTTACCAATTTTTAAATCAGGATTTTTTTTTGTTTGTTTCTTTGTTTGCTATTGAGCTGTGAATGATTTGTATATATTTTAGACATTATCCCCTTATCAGACATATGGTTTACAAATACTTTCTCTCATTCAGTAGGTGCCTTTTTAATCTATTGATTATTTCCTTTGCCGTGCAGAAGTTTTCTAGTTCGATGTAATCCTATTGTCTACTTTTGCTTTTGTTGCCAGTGCTCTTGGTGCCTTATCTAAGAAACCATTGCCTAAAACAATGATTAAGTCTTTTGTTTTTCTCTGAGTTCTATATGTTCAGGTCTTACATTTAATTTTTAATCCACCTTCAGTTGATGTTTGTGTATGTCATAAGATAAAGATCAAGTTCATTCTTTTGCACATGGATATCCAATTTTCTCAACATCATTTGTTGAAGAGACTATCCTTTCCCCATTGTGTATTCTTGGCATCCTTGTTGAAGATCCATTGACCACATGTACCTGGGTTTATTTCTAAAGTCTATATTCTGTTCTATGGGTCTACATGTTTGTTTTTATGCCAGTACCATGTTATTTTGATTATTTTACATTTGTAACATATTTTAATATCAGAAAGTGTGATGTCTCCAGCTTTGTATTTTTGCCCAACAGAACTTTGAAAATTTGTGTGTGTAGTCTTTCATGTTTTCTACATATAAAATCATGTCTTCTGCCAAAAGATAGTTTTTACTTCACTCTTTCTCAATTGAATATATTTTATTTCTTTTTCTTTCCTAATTGCCTTGGCTAGAAATTTCAGTACTATGAGGACTAGATGTGGTAAAAGTGTTCATCTTGCCTTGTTTCTGATCTTAGAGAAAATGCTTTTATTTTTTCACTGTTATATATCATGTTATTTGTGGACTTTTCATATGCAAAAAAATCCTTCTGTATATAGTTTGTTGAGAGAATGCATCATGAAAGTGTGTCAGATTTTGTCAAATACTTTTTCTGCATCTATTGAGATGATTATGTAATTTTATCCTTCATTTTACTAATGTATGGTATCATATTTATTGGTTAGTATATGTTAGAACACCCTGTATTTCACAGATACATCCCACTTGGATATGGTATATGATCCTTTTAATGTGTTACAGAATTAAGTTTGTTAGTATTTTGTTGAGGGTTTTTGCATCTGTATTCATCAGGAATATTTATTGACCTGTAGTTTTCTCTTCTTGGAAAGGTTTTTTTGTCTGTATTTGTTATCAGGGTAATGCTAGCCTTGTAAAATAACTTTGGGAGTCCCCACTCTTCAATATTTTTTAAAGAGATTGAGAAAGATCACTGTTCATACTTTAAGTGTGTGGTAGAATTCATCAGGGCATACTTCTGGCGCTGGACTTTTCTTTATTGAGAGAGATTTTCAATTTCTTCATGATTCAGTCTTGGTACACTGTGTTTCTACATGTTGACATATAATTATTCATGGTAATGTTTTATGATCTTTCTTGTTTCTTTGCCATCAGATGTGATGACATCTCTTTCATTTCTGATTACATTTGAGTCTTCTCTTATTTTTTTCCAGTAGGTGTGAAAGTTTGTTAATTTTACTTATCTTAAAAGAAAGCCCAAATCTTAGTTTAGTTGCTTTTTCTATTAGTTTTCTATGGGCTATATTTGATATTTCTCATATAATTTTTAAAATCCCTTTCCTTCTGCTATCTTCAATCTTAGGTTGTTCTTCTTTCTTTAGCTCTTTGAGGTATAAAATTAAGTTATTCATTTTTTTTCTTTTTTCTTAATACGGACAGTTATTGCCATGCACTTCCCCTCTTAGTACTGCTTTTTCTATATCTTATCTGTTTGGGTAAGCTTTTTGCTTTCAATGACTCAAAATATTTTCTAATTTTCATTTTGATTGTTTCTTTAACCCAATTCTTGTGCAAGAAGGTGTTGTTTAATTTTCACATATTTGTGAATTTTCCAGTTTTCCTTCTGTTATTGATTTCTAATTTCATTCTACTATGGTCAGAAAAGATAATTGGTATGTGCCCTAGTTTGTTTGGCTACTATAACAGAAGAGCAAAGAAAATCCAGGCATACACAGCCAAATAGTTTTCAAACATTGTGCCAAGAGAAGGTGGGGATAAAACATTATCTTCTACAAATGATGCTGGAAAAATTGCATTTCCACAGACAAAAAATAAAATTGGACCTTTATCTTATACTGTACATAAAAATCAATGCAAAATGGGTAAAATAACTAAAGATAAGACATGACACCCTAAAATTCCTAGAAGAGAACATAGGGAAAAAGCTCTTGGCAATTCATGCCTTGGCAATGAATTTTTTGGAAATCACAGGAAAAGCTCAGACTACAAAAGCAAAAATAAATAAATGAGACTACATCAAACTAAAAAGTCTCCACACAGCAAAAGAAACCATAAAAAAAATGAAAAGGCAACCTATGACTGGGAAAAAGAATATTTGCAAGCCAGGTATTTGAAAATGGGTTAATACCTTAAATATACGAACAATACTTAAAATTCAATAGCAGAAAAACAACCTGATTAAAACATGAGCAAAAGACCTTGATAGATTTTTCTCTAAAAGAGATACAAAAACTACCAGCAGAAAAACATTGCATGATCTCACATTTATGTGGAATCTAAAAAAGAGGTCAAATGTACAGCATATACAGAGAGAATAAAACAATGTAAAACAATGGTTTCTAGAGGATGAGGATTGGGGACAAGAAGGAGGTATAGGCCAAAGGATACAAAGTAGCAGAAGTGTACGACAAACAAGTCTAGAAATCTAATGTATAATATGAGCACTATAGTTAATAAAATTTTATAAGGGCTTTCTGGTAAATAAAATTTTAGCTGCTGTTATCACACAAAAGAGTAACACGAGGTGACAGAAGTTTTCATTTGCTTCATCTATAATAGTGATTTTACTATCAATACATATCCCATAGCATCATGTTGTAGACTTCAAATATACACAATAAAATAAAAATAATAACAATGTATGATATACTTAAAATTTTCTAAGAAAATAGGTGTTTCATTCTTATCACAAAAAATAGGTATGTGAGGTGATGAATAGGTTAATTAGCGTGATTTAATCATTACATGATATATACATTTATAAAAACTTCATGTTGAAAACCATAAATATATACAATTTTTACTTGTCATTATCCCTCAACAAATCTGGGAACAAAAATAAATAAATATAATATGCCTAAGTTTCAATTATCTGGCATGTATCCTCCTCAGCCTTCTCTGAGCTTTCTGGCAATATGGTTTGAAGACCATCATTAATTTTGAAATCTGTTTAGCATTACTATATACTTCAAATTTTTTTTCAGCTATCTTGTCTTTTTCTTTTTCTATTATTCCAATAATTTCTAATATATAGCTCTTGAAATTGTGCAGATCTTGGATATTCTGCTTTACATATGTACATTCTGCTATGTTTATATATATATATATATTTTATATATATAGTCTGCATTTCTTATGAGAGTGCTTAATATAATAATCATAATTATTTAAATTGACTGTCTGATTATTCCAAATTCTGTGTCGTATCTGAGCATGGTAACTTTTTTCTCTTCAGACATTTTTTTTTTTTTTCTGTCTCTTCGAATGTTTTGCAACTATTTGTGCAAGCCAGACATGACACATCAGATACTAGAAAGAGTTAGATAAGTGGAAACTTTGGGATGAATTTTACATCCCTCTGGCTATGAGTTGGGGTGAGCTTCATGTTTGTGGTAGCTGTAGGTTCCAGGGGCTTCAATGTCCTCTGTCTACTGTCTGTCTTTGTGTCTCCCTTGTTATCTTTGGGTTTTCCTAAAAACACCTCAGAGACTGAGCCTTGCTGAAACCTGCTGTTATTCTACCAAAGCCCTGTTGATAGGGTGATTAGGAGTGGCAGAGGGGATCATTCTATATTCTTATGACTAAACCTCAAACTTTTAGTGCACCTGCTTCCCTGAAGGCTGTGATATCTTCAGAAATGTTTCACTGCCTTTTACCCTCCCTAGGTGAAACTGGAAGGCTAGATGGGGCTGGAGTTGGGAAATTGTCCTTTCTCCATGTCAGGTAAGTATCTAGGGATGTCCTTTCCCCAGGAGTTCTGGCCTTTGCTACGGGGAACACTCTGAATATATTTCAGAATGGTTACTTAGAACTTTTGAAGTTCATAGAGGAAAATCAATAAAAGTGTGCTATTTTAAGACTGCAGACCCCAGAAGTGTTTTATACCTCCTATATCAATTGGTGAAAGTTATTATTGCTTCTTCCTACCAACTTGTGGTTCCAGTACCTTTTGCTCATCATAAGATGGTCTCAACTATGATTCTGTCTAGTCATCTATCTCTCCAGATTTGGTGGTGGCTGTTTGTCTCATGACCTCATTTCTCTAATGGGACCCCAAAACATCTGTTGACTTTTACTTTATGCAGTTTCATTCTTGTTTTAAGGAGAGAGTGACAACTTTGACAAATTTTAAGCTCTTTACACGTAGAGCTAAAAATTCAAGTTTCTGGAGCCATATTTTAATAAAAACAAAAATAGCACTAACATCTGAAATGGAATTCACTGAAACACTGTGAAAACTTTAAATGATAACACGGAGCAATCATTGTGATCTGGTAATATGTTTAAAACATATGATTAAATGTATCGTATCACATGATTTCATAATATTTGTGTGCACAGTCAAAGGAATAAGGGGTGAAACAGAAAACCAGCAGTTAGTGGTTGGATAATAAAAAGAGTTCCACTTATTCATTCATTGCTTGATTCTTTCAACTAATCTTTATGTTTAGGGGCAATAAAGGAGAAGTTGCTAATTCTAAGAATTCTTAAATTTTGATGGCACTTACAGTGGCCTGTGGTGCTTTGGAAGCCTAACAGTTACATAAAACTCTAAAAAATGTGTATGGTAATAAGGAATGTACTTAGCCCAGTGCCTCCTACTTTGCTTAAATATGGTACCACTTTTGTGTGTAAAAGTATCTATCTCAATTCATCAAAAAATAATTTTTAAAGGCAATAAACTGAATACCTAGTTGGAAATAATATGTTAAACTTGCCTGTAATCCCAGCACTTTGGAAGGTCGAGAGGGCGGATCATGAGGTCAAGAGTTTGAGACCAGCCTGGCCAAGGTAGTGAAAGCCCTTCTCTACTAAAAATTAGCCAGGCGTGGTGGTGGGTGCCTATAATCCCAGCTACTTGGGAGGCTGAGGCAGAAGAATCGCTTGAACCTAGGAGGCGGAGGTTGCGGTGAGCGGAGATTGCACCACTGCACTTTAGCCTGAGTAACAGAGCCAGACTCTGTCTCACAAACAAACAAACAAACAAAAAACAATACATTAAACTAGTATGTGCCCTGTTGAATATCTCTTCTGAAATTTAATCAGGAATATGGAATTTATTCAAGAAAATGTAGATCTGAAAATCTCAAACAGATCCAGATACACATTGATTTTTCTGCTAACATCGATAAGTGACATCAAATCCTTTGTGATACAAGGAAGCTATAAAATCATAAATAAGCAATTACATATGTATTTCTCTCTCTTTGTAGGATGAAGGAGTACACAGAGGCCATATTAATTTCTAGAAGCTCAAATAATGACCCTCAACTTTTTCCTGGCAAAAATTCTCTTCTTGATCAAACTTTAGTCAGGCTCTGCTGAGCCCTCTTCTAAATTAGGCCTTGACCTTGGCCCCTGTCCTGCTTTTAGCCTTCCTAGTCCAGTTTTAGCAAGAATCCTGCTAAGTCAGTTTGGCAAGGATCTCCCCATCCTTGATATCTAATCAAATTTGTCATCCCTCACCTTTGATGTACAAATTCTTGAAATGCCTCGAGCAAGAATCCTGTCATGTTGGTTTAGCAAGAATCCCCATACCCTTGATGTCTCCTCCTAGTAATTTTCCACCCATGAACTCCTTCTCTTTGTTGGCTATCAACCCCTACTTGTCCTTGCTGTATTTGAGTTGAGCCTAATCTCTCTCCTGTATTCTGACGGTCTTGAATAAAGCCTTCTTATCTTTTTAATAAGTTGCAAAATAATTGTTTTATTTAATGGAGTTCAAATAATTACCCCAACTTCTTCCAGTATATATAATGATCGTCATTCTGTTGTTGACCCTCAGCACAATCTTCTATACCCTGCTTTGTGATGCTGGAGCTGGAACACCACAAGCTGCATTTTTGCTCCCCAGTTCACTTCTGTTATGTTCCACCAAGAGAAGACATTCGAAGGAACTGCAAGTCTGGAGAAGTGACAGGGGTGCTTTGTCCCCTTTAATTCCCATTGTAGCACAATATTAACACATCCGTCCATCTTCACTCCTTTGGCTGTAGTTCCTTTGGGAAGGTCAGGGTCTCAGCTTGTCAGCACTTTCTCTGGACCCAGAGACTGCAACACACAGTCTTCTCTACTTAAGAGGACTGAGTTTCTCTCTGTGGTGGAACAAAACCTCCACACTTCTTTTTTCCCTTTGTCCCCTTAGCTTTAGAGGTAAGCATAGCTTCCTTTAGCTGCTACCTCCCTGACAACTTAGCGTCCACTCTTTATCTATTCAGTAATTGACATCTTTATACCAAGTTAGCAGTTCTTAATAATAAATTCTTTTTGTTTAAATAACTGAAAGGATTTAAATATCTTCTGACTGATATACCAATACATTGATAAACATTAAAATATATAAAAGGTTTAAGCTTCTATATAATTAAAAGACTGTTTCTAAAAGAGACAAAAGATAGCTGAATCAGCTTACATGTTATAGAAGGTCAAGACCTCGGGAGGTAAAGATCACAAGGAAATATGTCACCTACTACAAATACTACCACTAACAATAATAGTAACAACCTCAGTCAGTAGAAAACAGAAACATCAAATCTAAATACTTCCTGTTTAAACTCAGGAGCATCAAAATTAGGTAACATTTTTTATCTATTCCATAAACCAATTTCTAATAATTAAGATTGACAATGCTGCAATAACACACACATTGTAATATACAGATTGTAGCTATAAATTGGTACATCTCACTTAGAAAAGCAATTTGGCACAGATTTCAAGAGTTGAAAAGGTGTTCAAACTCAATACTCTCATTCCTGAGAATCTACCATAAGATAATTTTGCAAACAAAAATAAAAGCTGAAAACACCAATAGAAATAAAAATAATCATTATAGCACTGTCTGCTTATGAAGAATCGGAAACAAGGCAAAGTTCCAATGATAGGATACTATTTAATGAATCAAACAGAATACTGGTTGATTGGTCTGGTAAAATGTTGTATAGCACTAATGATATTAAAGACCATGTATTCACATGAGAAAATATTTGTAAGTTAGAATAAAAGTGCCAAACGGGAATGAAAAGTGGTAGCCATGCTGTGGTTAAAAATACATAAAAAACTTATACATGCATGTAGAAAAAGTCATCGGTGAGAACACGAAAACAGAAGAGAGAAGCAAGTTAATTCTGGAGTGAATTTGAAATCTGAATTTTAAAACAAAACCAGTGACATAAGAGAATTAAGAAATGAGTAGTTTATCTTAAGAACCTGTATCATACAAATTGTATTAATGTTAATGCAATAGATAAAAATGTAAACCTTTATTATAAAATTGAAAGTTTCATTTTTCTCCAAGTGACTTTGCAAATGCTCTTTTTTTTTTACAACTAATGCAATTTGAGTTCAGAAAGATGACCAAAAAACACTGAGAGTTAGCCTGTGATATTATAGAAAATATTTGCAGAAGACAGAATTTATGTTGTTGGAAAGGGGAAAGAAAATACTAAGGTTGGGAATTAAGTGGCAGCTCTCAGCAAATATAATCATTGAGAAATTTAGTCCTGACTATTCCTCAAACATAGTAAGATTTCAGACAATACAAATCACTGAAATATTAGTTCGCTGTCAATTTTATGTAACATCTTGTGCATCATTTTCTTCAACAGTCTCAATGGTGAATTTAGAAATGATTGATACTTTGAAAACACTGACTAAAAGTAAAAAAGGTTTAGTCATCAAATAATGAACACTGCTTTGTGCTGGTGATTAGGAAAGCAAGGGGCCTGAATCCTAAAGGGAAATATGGCATAAATACATAAAAGAGCCACAGAAATTCTTCTTTCTGCATTCTCTTGACATCTTGACACTGCTGTGCTTTGGATATGATTTTTACCTGTGTTCATATGAACTTTAACTATAAAATTAATAGATCTCTAATAGAGTTCTTGCAATACTAGATTCTTTTTCCAAATTGTGTCTAAGCCTAGTGTAGTTCACCGATTCTTAATTAAGTGGCAATGTCTGGCACAATTCACCAGATAAATTATATTAATATGAAAGATGACATCATGATGTTGCTAATGTGATCCTTTTAGCTAAGAAGTGGAAAAGGAAAGAAGACAGATCTCGCGCACAATAAATGTAGTTGGGCATTGAAGGTTCTCTTAAAATGTAATCAGTTATGTCTCAAAGAAGCAGTGGAGTGTAGTGGTTGTACTAGATTGTATTTTTGTTCAAATGAGTCACTTCCTCTCTGTGGGGAAGGATTTTACTTTCTGACTCGGAAACTTCAGGTTTGGCCATCTGAAGTGCTGTGCTGAATGAGATGATATGGGAAGTTAGGGAAGTCACTCCTGAGAAAACCCTCTAGGAGACAGTAAGGTGTTCAGCCATGTCTTTCATTTCATCTTTTCAGACCAGCAGTGTCCTGAATCAGTTAGGTCCTAAATGAAATGACACGAGGAGAGCTGCTGCTGAGCACAGTGAATGGCCGTGCAACAGAACGTTCACAGTGGAAGTGAACGCTGGAAACAATCTTAGCACTCCTAGAATATGTAAGTACATTGTGATATGTTACCCCTTAAAATGATTTTAAGAAAGACTTGAAAACACATTTGTGAAGTATTATGTAACAAAAGTGCAATAAAAATTTAATAATATAAAACTACTATTAAACTACTATTATGTAGTATGTGAGTAATTGTTATAATTATGTAAAATAATCACACAGATATGGCTTGGAAAGAAATCTAATAATAGAGGAACTATGGCAAATTTTATTTCTTTACAATTTCTTAAATGAATAAAGAAAATATCACAGACTGAAGCATAGGCAATAAAATATCTTCTCATGACAGATGATTGATTTCAGCTATCAACAGGCACATACACACACAGAATATATAAAGGTATTTTTTATATTTCTGGACGTTTAGCTAGTAAAGAAAAAAACTCCATTGTCTTCTACACCTACTTTGCTAAAAAGGGCACTTGGAAAGAGACCATATTAAAATTCATTTAGAAGCGTTAGAGCTGCAGCAGTGAAGACAATATCTTACCAGAACTATAAATCAAAGCGATGCACCATCCCTGCTTTCCACCAAATGCACTAGAAGAACAAAACTGCCCTGTGTATTAGAATGAGAGGAAAAAGATACCCACAGAGTCCTCCTCAGACTGGGGTGCTAGCAGAAGAAAAAGTCCTTCCTGATGCTATTTTTTAACGTGCATTCAAATAGAGCCCACGTTCCTATGTCACACCTCCACAGGTCAGACCCCTCAAATATTTTCAGAAGATCTTTGTCTTGGAATCATAATATTTTACTTATGTGAAACAGATTCTATTATAACCATTTAAAACAAAGCCAGAGTTTGTCATGGAGTGTGTCTGAATGATTTGCATTTCTAAACTACATATGCATTTTAATGCACTTAAATAAGAAAATAATCTCTGCACTACTTTCTTGGTTTGACATAATGCATGACAAAGAGTTACTGCATTTAAAAGAGTGCACAATAAATCATGCAGCTAAATGACAACATTTTTTATGTACTATGAGATCAATTCACTTGAAAACCACTTTTTGTTTATCATTTAAAAGAACAGAAAGCAAATATCCCTACATCACACTACATCTCCTTTATGAGGCCACATACAAAATTCTCATGTCTTCATTTCAGGAAAGCAATGCTTCCAGACATTTAGTTACAATAACACCCCTGTGCCCCCATATCCACAGTTTCACTTTCTGCAGTATCAGTTACTCATGGTCAACTACAGTTTGAAAATACTAAATGGAAAATTCCAGAAATAATCAATTAATACATTTTAAATTGCACACTGTTCTGTGTCCAATGATGAAATTTTGCTCCATGACACTTTGTCTGTCCTGGGACTTGAACTGCACCTCTGCCCAGAGGATCCATGCCGTTTACACTGCTGTCTGTTAGTCACCTAGCAGTTATCTGGTCATCAAATGCAGTGTCATGGTAATGAGAGCTGCTTGTGTCCGAGTCACTTTTATTGTACTTAATAATGGCCCCCAAATACAAGAGTAGTGATGTTAACATATTGTTATAATTGCCATATTTTATTATTAGTTACTGGTAATCTCTTACTATATCTACTTTATAAATTAAACTTTACCGTTGATAAGTATTTATAGGAAAAAATAGTATTTATTGACTTTGATACTATCTGTGGTTTCAGGCATCCACTGTGGGCCTTGACAATATTTCCTATGGATATGGGGGGACTATCTATAGTTTGCACATGTAGTTACAAGACTCCACTAATTACCATGATTTCCCATGGATGTTGTCTATTAGTGTCTTAGAAATGGATTCATACCCAACTTCTAGAAATCTTACACGACTCTATGCTAGGCATTTCATATGCCATCATGAGCTTGCTGATAGTTTTTATTTTTGTCTGTCTGGACATTTCCTACTTTTACCTTGATTCTGTTATTGTCTACTTATTTATTTTAGCGGCCTCAAGTTAAAGTGAAGGGAGAAATGAACTAAAATATTTTTTAACATTTCAATAAATAGCAACCTAGATATGATTTCTGTACTCCATGACCTGACCTGGCTTTCTGCACTTGGCCGGGATCAGATCCAAACTCCTCCCAAGTAAGTTCTAGATAGAGCAGCATGGAAATGGGAGGGGCCCCATCACCTCTTGGAGGAAACAGAAAGCCATGGGGCTTCCTGCCCAGCATGTCAGGGGCAAAATTAAACTTTCCTGGTTCCAATCCCAGTATAACCAGTTTGGTTACCTGCTCTTGTTTCCAAATGTGTTATTGTTGTGAAGGCTCAATTAACTGTTTCCTTTCTTAGCCAGTAAAGCCTTCTTTCAGAGAAAGTATTATTTGTTGGCATTTTACTAGGATGATTCATCTAATTAAGATTTAATTAGTTAACGACGGAGTTTTCTGGAACCGACAAAGCAAACTGTGGAGTCATAGAAACACGAGCCACAAGTGTTGTCACCCCCCGCCTCACTAACCTTTGGCCTGTGCCCTTTGGCCCTGTGTTGGCCTCCCCTGGGCTTGGCTCTGGGCTGACTGTGGGCCAGCTGTCGGTTGCTCACCATATTTTATGCTTGTCTTGAGTCCAGAAATTTGGCTTTTGATGGCATAAAGCTGGGTCTCCAACATGTAGATATAATTATCTTTTATCATATCCTTAAAGAAGAGCAAAAGCTGGAAGGCCTTGCCAAGTTTTACTGGAAAAATAAACAGGTTTGGCCTGTGGGAAGTGTATCTTTTGCTTTTCTCTCATTCTTGGCCAGACTCCCAGACAAAAACAAGAGGAGTGCATGGCGGGAGTGAAGTATGGCAACATGACACCTGCCACTTCCCACTCTGCTCTGCTTCTCAGGTGAAGGCCTGGGTCACCTAGTGAGGATAAGACCTCACTTTTCCAGACCACTTTCCCTTGGCCAAAACATAGGATCATCTGCCTCCTAATACCCAAATTATAGCCATACTAACCCCTTATTTAACAAATTACCATAAATTCTCTCTGTTCCCTGGGCCTCCACCTGAAATATTTCTGAGAATTAATTCCAACGTGACATTTCCCCAGTTATGGCTCAGAGCTCACAGTTTGCGAGTTAGGTGTTACCAGTTCAGACCCAGACAAATGCAAAACTTCAGACAAATCATTTAGTATATTTTATAGCAATTTTTGAGACTCATTTTACATGTGTGTTTTAGTCCATTTTCAGGCTGCTGATAAAGACATACCCAAGACTGGGCAATTTACAAAAGAAAGAGGCTTATTGGACTTACAGTTCCACATGGCTGGGGAGGACTCACAATGATGGTGGAAGGTGAAAGGCATGTCTCACATGGCAGCAGATAAGAGAAGAGAGCTTGTGCAGGAACACTCCCATTTTTAAAACCATCAGATCTTATTCACTATCGTGAGAACAGCGTGGGAAAGACCTGTCCCCATGATTCAGTTGCCTCCTACCAGGTTCTTCCCACAACACTTGGGAATTCAAGATGAGATTTGGGTGGGGACACAACCAAACCGTATCAGTGGGATAAATCTAACTATAAACAATTAAGATTTGTCTTACATACTTTTGTTTTATCTAACATTATGTTTCTTATGCTTTATTTTTATTCTATCTTTTTGAAAGTGTTGATCTACCTACATTTAGGGAAAAAATTAAGGAAAAATGTGCTTTACCATAGATGACAAACCCACGGGCCCTAGGCTGATTATGTATCATCCTTCAGATGGAGCTCTTCCTCCCCTGTTCTCTGCAGGGACTGAACTTTTTTGATGCCCCGAGGCCAGACATCAAACAGTGACTCCTACCTATCTTGTCCACTGGTTTGCCAGCTTCTCTTTCCTGGAGCTCATCAGGTGCCTCTTTATTGTGATTGCCCCCTTTCCAGGGAAGGTGACCAGTTTCTATACTTTAACACCAGAGGCTTCTTGTCACCTATGTATTTAAATTTACACTTGTGAAAACAATCAGTGAGGAAGACAACCAACAGCATTGTTTCAGGCATTTATTTTCCATCTAATCAAATATTCCTGTGAGCACATAATACAGTTATGTGGCATTTTAAATCTTTCTAGGCTAAGATATAATTTTTTTACAATACGTTATCTCAATAAAACTCTGTGACATGGATGTTATTTTTATCTCAAATGTAAAAAGGGAATCAGCATCAAAAGGTATAAGTAATCTATTCAGACACTGTAAATTGTCAAAGTCAAGATTTGAATCCATGATAATGAATGTCAAAGTCCATGCTCTTTCTAAAGCCCCAGGATGCCTTTTGTACATTAATTCATGCATACCATCACCCCCTAGATATATGCATTTGGATATGGAATGATCAGCATTTTAAACTCAGCATGTGCAGGACAGCATTCTTTAATTCTTCTCCGAACTCCCGCTGCACACTCCGGCTCTCCTCTTTCTTCCCCAGCTTGGCAAATGGCACCACTGAATTTCATTTGCTCAGGCCCAAATTTTGGAGCTAAGCTCACTTTCTCTCTTTTTCAGATACCCCACCGGCAATATATCAGCAAATACCTGTGTTCCTAATCCCTGAATCTCTTGAAGAATATACCCTTTTCTCTGCATGTCTCTGTAACTAGTTAGATTAGTCAGAGTTCTCCAGAGAAGTAGAATCAGTAAGAGATATCTGTATCTAAGATACAGATATAGATACAGATATACACACATGCATGCACACACACACACAGAGACACACACACACAAAGACACAGAGAGAACAATTTTAAAAGACCGCGGGACTGGCAAGTCCAAAATCTGCAGGATAGGCCAGCAGGTTGGAGACTCAGGGAAGAGCTGCAGTTAGAGCCCGAAGACAGTCTCCTGATAGAATTCTCTCTCCTTCAGAGAAGGCAGTCTTTTTCTCTTAGGAAATTCAATTGATTGAGTAAGTCCTGCTCACATTATGAAGGGCAATCTGTTTTACTCCAAGTCTACTGATTTAAATGTTAACCACACAGGAGTTTGACACAAGCCTGGGCAGCATAGCAAGACCCTGTCTCTATAAAAAAAATAAGTAAGTAGCCAGGCATGATGGCATGCTCCTTTAGTCCTAGCTACTTGGAAGGCTGAGGGAGGAGGATCACTTGAGGCCAGGAGTTGGAGGCTGCAGTGATCTGTGATCACACCAGCACACTCCAACCTAGGCAACAGAGTGAGATATTGTCTCTCAAAAAATAAAAATTAAAACAAGTTAAGTTCATCTAAAAACATACCTTCACAGACATATCTAGACAGATGTTTGACCAAATAGCTGGGTGAATGGTCCAGGCAGGTGGACACATAAAATTAAAATTAACCATCACATCATACTAGCCCAAATAACCCTGACCACTTCCCCAGGCCACTGCTGCACCCCTCTACTTATAATCCTCCTATAAAACCTTCTCCTCACAGCACAGAGAACGTTTAAAAAGGTAAGTAACATCCTAGATTTTAAAACTTCATAAGCTTCCTATTGCTCTTAAAATCAAACTTGGACTTCTTCTCCTAATTCTACAAGACCCCCTGATCTGGGTGCATTCAGTCCCGCTGGCCTTATCTTCCATCCCTTTCTAGCCACATTGCTTTTCTGTCTGTTGCTCTAACTGCTGCCTCCATGCTATTGTCTCTGTCTCCAGTTTCTTCACATGGCTACCTCTAATTGATCTTCTCAGTCCCAGCTCAATTGTCACCACCTTGGGGAAATTTTTGTAGCCTCTTTATCTACTGATTTTTATGCTTGTTTGTTGGTTTGTTTTCTGGGTTCTTGTATTAGATGATAATTTCTATGTGGGCAGGTTTATGTTTATCTTTTTCATGAGCACAGGTAGATATCCTGTGCACCCTTGTTGGATAAATGGAGCATGCATGTGATCTCATATTTGTCATGGTGTTGCTTGGAATGGACCTAGATTCTCACTTGGCAATGAGAGTGGTAGGAAACAGTTAAATTTTGTCTGCCCTCTGCCTGTAACTTTCTGAAGCAGTAGTTTTTCACATGTGCCTGACAGTGTTACGGGAGGGGAGTCTGATGGCCAGGAGTGAATTAGGCACCAAATGGGTACTTGGAATGTAGAAACCTATCAGTCAAAGTACGCTGGAGGCTCCTCTTGATTCTAGAAAATGAAAAGTTTATGAGCTTCATGTCTTAGAATCTTTAAAGACCTTAGGGTATTTTTTGAAGTATGGTTTTAAAAGAGCAGAGCCATTTTAACTCACTGATTAAGTCAGAAACGTTGCAAACATAACCATGTTACCTGCACCCTCTGTATTGATTAAATCGTGAATTTAAACCTTATTTCAACAACTTAAACTATATACTTTTAACTGCTGTTGCTTACTGAGAAAACTTTCCTTTGCCACAGGGTATAATGAACACTCTTGAGTTTTGAAGGAGAAATGATACCACAAAATAGAAGCGCTGAATCAAAAAAAGAGTTATTATGACATAGTTTAGCAGCTACTAAACAAAGAGCAGGAAAATTATGATATTTTAATGAAAAAATAGATAATTTTTTCTTTCACTTATGAAATAGTCTATCAAAGGACATCTATTCAATTTTTGCACCTGTACCACAAAGTACAATCATTTGGCTAATGATTTTGACATGCTTCACTCTAAAAGTATTATAAATATATTATTAACATGATCCAAGCATGGAATTATGTGAAAATTAAAGATATTTTCAGGTTTTCAACACCTGACTTCTTTTTACAGAATTAATTATAGATCAGAAATAAATCTCAAACCTCAGGTTCCTAATCGGCAACTAAGTAAGCTGTGAAGATCAGAGAGGTTTCTAAAGATAGATACATATGTATAGGTAGTGATAGGCCGTTTCTATAAGGCAAGGAAAGATATGGTTCAGAGGCAAAGTTAGATGGGTAGACCTGGAATTACTCAGGAAAAAGAATCATATTCACTTTGGGTTATTATGGGAAACCGTTGCCTGTGAGCCTCCTAGAAAATGATTGATGGCTATTGTCTCTTTTTTTCATTGCTTCTTTACATCACTCTTTATTTTAATGCATTTGTGACATGCACACAAAACTCCAGGAAGTGTGCTAGACTCTGGAAATAAACATGAGCAAGACATGGTGTCTGACAGAGCACGAATTCAACGGATCAGGTGAATGGGCAAACACAATTTAAACATGCATGGCCTTCAGGTCATGGTATTCCAGATGATACAGATCAACTGTCCTAATGAGGATTTACAAAACTGCTTGAAAAAATTTATGTCTCAGAAATTTTATTGAAGGTGTTTGAGAAATAACCAACCCAAATGCAGGAGAAGGAAGACACAGTCCCAAACCCTGCATCTGGAGTTGCTTTTCCCTCCGTCATTAGGGGGTCTGAGAAGACACGTGGTTGAATGGTGAATTCACAGCCCTGAAAGTCTAGGGAAAACATCTGAAGCCATTCAGGATCCCTAATGGAAAGGCTCCTCGTGAACCTCTCACTCTTTGGGTTGGAACCATAAGTGTAAGTCCTTAACTTTTAATCATCTCCCTTCCTGAAAGTGGGCTGTAGTAATAACATTGCAATTTTGTACAAGTACCTGGCAAAAGAAAATCAAATGCTCTTTGAAAAAATGTAGCATCATCCTAGTTTTGTGGTTATTTTTTTTACAAACAACATTTCAAATACACAATTTTTGGAACACAATTAAATATGACAAGACAACAACATCTGGTTTCTGGTCTGGCAGGTAACCGGCTTGGAAGCTGTCATTTCATTCTAACAAGTAAAAAGCTAAACAAACTGAAAAAGCAACAGCTCTTTATAGATACAGCAGTGAAGTGAGATCATAAGGCAAACTGCTGCTCTTCCCCCGCCCCCCCACAGAATTGGAGAGACAGACAAGGGGATACAGTGAATCACAAGTTAACCACAGCAGAAGCCCACAAGCAGAAACACCCTGGGGGAACCACTGTTGATGCGGAGAAACCTGAACTGCAATTCATGAATTGCTGAAAGTTCAGTGGGATCAAGAGTGAGAGACAAAAACTCCAGGGGAGCCCAGTCCTAGGGGGTCTTCCATGCTTTTGTGAGATTTACTCCCTAGACTTCATAGTGAATAGTGGAGAGAAATTACCTTGTGTTTCCAGAAGCGGGAGGAGAGGACCTATTTTGAAATATGCCAGAGCTGCTGCTGCTGCTGCTGCTTCTTCTTCTTCTTCTTTCTTCTTTCTTCTTTCTTCTTTCTCTTCTTCTTTTGTTCTTCTTCTTTTCTCTCTCTTTTTTTTTTTTTTTTGAGACGGAGTCTTGCTCTGTCGCCCAGGCTGGAGTGCAGTAGCGCGATCTTGGCTCACTGCAACCTCTGCCTCCCGGATTCAAGCCGATTCTCTGGCCTCAGCCTCCCGAGTAGCTGGGACTACAGGCGCCTGCCATGAAGGCTGGCTAATTTTTTGTATTTTTAGTAGAGATGGGGTTTCACCGTGTTAGCCATGGTGGTCTCGATCTTCTGACCCCATTATCTGCCTGCCTCGGCCTCCCAAAGTGCTGGGATTACAGGCGTGACCCAGTGCATCCTGTTCTTCTTAATAATGTCTGTCCTCTGGAGAAACTAGTCAACCAGAGCCTAATCTTCTGGGGTTTTATCAGAGCCTCACTGACCTGGAAAAAGGCAAATACCCAACTTCAGCCTGCAGTACCCTTCCACATGGGAGGGGGGAAATACCCAAGTCCTGCCTGCAGTAGCCATCCTGTACCACTTAAGGGGAAGGGGAACCAGCACACTGAGAAGCACTGGTGAAGTCCAAGTCCGGAATCACAGGCTCACCAAAAGACTGAGACCTACCCGTAGGACTATAGAATATTCCCCCACCCCCTAACCTTACTACCCCATTGCTAAAGGTCTATTTACTGCACTTCCTTTTAGTTACTACATTGTGTCTGCCTTTCAACAAAAAAATTACCAGGCATACTAAAAGGCAAAATACATAGTTTAAAGAAAGTGAACAAAATCAGAACTAGAGTCACATATGACTTTTGTAAGGTTCTATAGTCATATCCTCAAGCTCAGAGACACAAATATTTTTCATTTCTGTTGCAGTGCTGCTGATCTCTAGAATTTCCTTTTTATTAGAATTTTCATCACCCTACTTACATTATCCATCTGTTCTTGTATATTGTGTACTGTTTTTCATCACAGTTCTTACCAGATTAGCCATTGTGCATGGGTTTTTAAAATTTACACTTTGATAACTTCAATGTTCTTATCATGTACCTGCTCTGATCCCTTCTTAGTCTCTGGTAGAAATGTTACCCATGTTTCCCAGGGCACAATTTGTATCAGGAATGTGAAGCCAGGATTAAAGTTTAATTCCCCTGTTTCTCTTAAGAGAGCCTTCTCTTTGGTCTGTGAGTCTCTTTCTCCTGACTAATTCTCTTAACATCTATATCAGTTTCACTGCCACCCTGGTCAGCACTGTCTTGAACCCAGTTTTAGTTCTATTATCTACTATTTGTCCCAACTTGTTGCCAACAATCTGTAAGATCTAGTTCCTAAGAATCAGAGTGGGGCTCAGGTTAATCTCTCAAAACTCAGATATTTAATAAACTTGGAAAAATATTTAAAATCTCATTGCCTAGAGGTGTAAGATTGTCTATGTAATGCCATCCCTTGAACTTCCTCAGAGTAGATATAATTGTTAAGAACAGAGAGTGAGATGTTATGACTGGTTTCTGTAAACTGAAAAATAAAAATCTAAGTCCCTTGACCAACTGAATGAACCCCCACTCTTGGTCACAGGCATTCCAAAGTTAACCTGAAAAACTAGTATAGGCCCCACTATACCCTCCTTCCTTTGGAAATCAGGCACAACTGAACAGCATTAACATTAAAATAGAGACCTTAGAGCTTACAAAACACAATCTTGACAGATAGCAGGCCCTGAAAGAAATTATTTTACCCCAAAATATATTTCTTTGATATATTTTGAAATGACCCTGCAAAGCTATTTCTTATGGGGAAAGTCAACAACATTCTGTGGAGAATCCCCTTCTCTTTCTAGGTCTTTTCCCTGATCCAGGAAAGAATTAAAGAGTCTGGCATCTTTTCAGTTCTGATAAGAAACATTTACAATCTATTCTCTCTGAAGCCTGCTAACTGGAGGCTTCACTTGCATGAAAACCTCAGTCTCCACAACCCCTTACCTTAATCCAGACACTCCTTTCTATTGATTCCAGGTCCTTAGATAATAACCTAAGTATTTCAACCAATTGCCAACCAGAAAATCTTTAAATCCACCTATGACCTGGATGCCCCCTGCCCCACCCCCACCACCACTTTGAGTTGCCTTGCCTTTCCAGAACCAATGTATATCTTACGTGTATTGATTGATGTCCTATATCTCCCTAAAATGTGTAAACTAACCTGTTGCCCAACCACCTTGGCCACATGTTCTCAGGATCTCCTGGGGCTGTGTTACAGGTCATGGTCCTCATATTTGGCTTAGAGTAAGTATCTTCAAATATTTTACAAATTTTGATTCTTTTTGTCAACATTTCTTAATTTGGAATGAAATGTTAAACTTTGGTTCTAAGCAGGTCAAGTTTCTCTTTAATCTTTCTGCATAGTAACAACAGTGCACTGGTGAGATGATTACTCTCTAAGGATCCAGAAAACCTTACATAGAGCCCTGATTTCTAAACTACTACTTTTAGTTGTTTCCCCACTGGGTTTTGTGATAGTTCTTTCTTAAAATTAAATTTTATTTTAGAGACAGGGTCTTATTCTATTGCACAGGTTTTACTGCAGTAATGTGATCATAGCTCACTGCAACCTTGAACTCCTATGCTCCAACAATCCTTCTGCCTCATCCTCCCAAGTAGCTAGGACTACATGTGTGTGCCACCACAGTCAGCTAATTGTTTTTACTTTTTGTAGAGATGGGGTCTAGTTATGTTGTCCAGGCTAGTCTCTAACTCCTAGCCTCAAGAAATCCTCCTACCTTGACTTCCCAAAGTGTTCAGATTATAGGCCTGAGCCACCATATTTAGCCTTTAATAGTCAATTTTACGTGTCAACTTGACTGGATCATAGGATGTCCAACCATTTGGTCAACCATTCTTCTAAGTGTGTCTGTGATGGTGTTTCTGAATGAGATTAACATTTGCATCTGAGTAAAGCAGATTGGCTCCCACAATATGGTGTGCCTCATTCAATCAATTGAAGAAGAACAAAAAATCTTAGTAAGAGGGGACCTCTTTCTGCCTGACTGGGTGAGCTAAAACTGAGGTCTTTTATCTGCCTTCAGACTTGAATTAAAACATGGATTCTTCTTAGGTGTCCAGCCTGCCAACTTTCAGACTAGAACTTACACCATTGCCTCTCCTGGTTCTCAGGCCTTGAGATTCAGAGTAGAACTTACAGCCTTGGCTCTGTTGGGCTTCCAGCTTACTACCTAAAAATCTTTGGGTTTTTCACACTCTATAATTATGAGAACAAATTCCTTACAAAAAAAATCACACATTTATACACACACACACACACACACACACACACATACATGCATCCTATTGGTTTTGTTTCTCTGGAGAGCTCTGATCAACACAGGATTAGATTGCTAGATGATTTCTGAGGATCTTTTTACCTGTGAAATGATATTTTGCTTTGAAGAGTAACAATTAAAAAAATATCCTTAGCACAAGATAGTATGCTTTTTATTTTGGATATAAACTTTGGGAAGGTGGAATTAATTGTAGGCATATATTTCCTTATAGTAAACACAGCTGGTGTTTTAGATATAAGAAAGAATAAAGCAATTGCTGGCATTTAGGAGCCAGCCTGGTACTGCCATCTAGGATTTGGTATTTTCCTGCTGAGCATATACAGATACCACCAGAGACTGAATGTAGTAGAACATGAAAAATATAAGAAAACTTCACAATCATGTTAGAACACAGATACAATTATGAACATTTTCCTAACCGTCAAAATGGCCAAGTAGCCTCATACTTCGGCTATTATGAGTGAGATACCTGCTGCTTCTTCCCCTATCAGAGCTTTAGGCTAGACTCATTCAATCATATAGATAAGAAATATTAAGTTATTATTCATTGAATTTTACTACTTCCCAACAGCATCCACTCCAGAATAGAACTCTATTTTTTAACCCTACCAAATGTTATCTAACTGAAGCCCAAATACTATAAGTCCTTTCCTCTATCATTTATTGAGATGTCCCATAGTGTGTGTTCTTTCTTGTTGCATCAAGCAAAAAACTCAGCTTCTTCAACTACAGGTGTCTGTGGTGTTCTAAGAGTGAAGAACATTGACACAGCAACCCCATATGTTGACTATGCTTTCTATAGCAATTAGTTGTATCTTTAAGACTGATGAAAGAAAGAGAGGATGAGAATCTAACAAGACTTCTCTATTCCAGCTGGACTCTTTATAGCATGAAGCTGTGTCTTCACTGTGTGAATTTAATTGCCATCGATCATCTCCTTAATGAAAGACTCAGTCTGGGAGATCCTGCCAGATTCTGGGAATCTAAACAGATTGGCCTGTGGACAGTATATCTTTTGCTTTGCTTTCTTTTCATTTTTGGCCAGATTCTCAGATGAAACAAACACATGAACATGATGGCAGAAGTGAAGTACAGCCACACAACACCTGCTATTTCCTGCTCTGCTTTGCTTCTCAGGTAAAGACCTGGGTTACTTAGTGAAGATAATAACGTTCCGTTTCTCCAGACCTCATGCCTCCTGGACAAAAATTAGGCCCATAATACCCAAAATACAACACTAAACACTTATCAGACAACTTACCATAAATTCTATCTGTTCCCTGGTTCTCTGCCACAGATATTTCTGATAATTACTTCCTAGGTGATGCTGTTCAAATTATGGCCCAGAGTTCATAGTCTGCGAATTACTTTTTCCAGATTCAGCGTAGACAAATGCAAAACTAAGACAGATTTTACCCATATTAGAATTCTTTTGAAACAACTACTACTTAACCAAGTCACCCATGTCTGTTAATAAAAAATTCTATTTCAAAGCAAAGTGGAGATGATTGTACTCTGGCCTTGAAATGTAATCTAAATTTCCTAAAAGATATCTAGGGGAAATCAGTCTGCAACCCAAGATATGAAAATAATTCATTTCCCATTCTTATACCAGTATTGAAAAAAATGACAACAGTTCTAGAATCTCTAGATTTTATTTATTCATCAAAAATGCATTACACAAAGCATTGTAAAATACTAGAGATGATCAAGTTATTATTTTGTCCAGTGAATACCTTTTACATCAGAGAAAAGTGAGATTTAGGCAATGAAGTGACTTCACCTGAACCAAGAGTAGTAAAGTCAATTCTGGACTTGTTATCTAGGACCATGGTCCTCAAAGTGTGGTCTCTGGACTAGCGACATTGGCACCTTCTGGGAACTTGTAGAGATGTATATTCTGTAGTATCATCCACGATCCACCAACTTGGAAACTCTGGAGTTTTTGATAAGCTCTCATGTGGTCCTAAGGCGTGCCAAAGTTTGAGAACCTCTTGTCTACAGACTGGGATACTACCCAGCACAAGGATAAAAGTTACATTTTTCTTTGAATGTCTAACATTTGTCACATGATCTGTTCTCAATCATGATTTTAAAAAGAAATTAATAAATTCTATATTCACAACACTAATGTGATATGTTGGTTTGGTTTTGTAATTTCTGAGCAGTCGATAATTCAATAAAATAAGCATCAATTGCATTTTTAACATGTTCATGCCACTGAGAAAAGATAGAAATTCAAAATGATGTGGTCTCTGACTTGAAGGAATGAATGGCACAGACGTACATGCACATTGATAACGAGGGTGAAGCCATTGTAATGGCTATCCATGGAGCAGACAAAGGGCTATACTACTTTCCTTCTGGACAACTTCTTGGAAGAGGAAGGATTTGTGTAGGATTTGAAGGATCTCTGAGGACAGAGATGGGATGAGGCGGGAGAAAGAGCATTTCGGAGAAAGAGCATTTCAGAGAAAGAGATCTGAATGGGGGGAATATGCATTAGGGCAGAAGAGGTGGAGGTGGGAAACTTTTCAGGACATGGAGACTAGACTGTGGTGGTCAAAGCTCAAGGACAGTGGCAGGGAGAATATTTTTAAATTAAAAGCTGAGAAATTCAGTTTATACCAACTAATTGGATATTGGAGTCTGGCCCTTATTTGTAGCCTAGGGGAGGTTTTCCCAGTTACTGCACAGAGGAGCAAGATGATGAAAACTACAAGAAAGGCAGTTCATGTGAAAATGTGAAGGAGAGGCAGAGGTGAAAGCAGGAAAAATACTTTCGGCATTATTACTAGAGATAAGGCAAGAAATGATGAGATACTGAGATCAAAACTAATGATGTAGGAAGAAGTAAGGACATGGGGCCGGGCGCGGTGGCTCACACCTGTAATTCCAGCACTTTGGGAGGCAGAGGCAGCCTGATCATCTGAGGTCAGGAGTTCAAGACCAGCCTGGCCAACATGGTGAAACCCTGTCTCTACAAAAATTAACTGGGCATGATGGCAGGTGCCTGTAATCCCAGCTACTCGGAGGTTGAGACAAGAGAATGACTTGAATACAGGGGGCAGAGGTTGAATTGAACCAAGATTGTGCCATTGCACTCCAGCCTGGGTGACAGAGCAAGACTCAATCTCAAAAAAAAAAAAAAAAAGGATATGGAAACAGTGTTGAGGTGAGGAAGCCGAAGAGAGACTTAGTGGCTGACTCCCTTGGAAAGTGGGGGCGGCAGGGTGTGAAGCTGCTGCTGGGTGTGTTCTGGGCTTCTAGGGGGATGATGCTGGGAGTGGAGAGCAGTTTACAAAGTGAGAGGTGAGGTAAGATTTTCTTGTGATGAATCTGAAGAATCCTACAGACATTTCGATGTGACGGTAAGTGAAGAATCGGATGCAGGAGGCTGAGTCTTAAAATAGAGACGAGGATTTGGGAGGTAAGAGCATAGATGCATAGACAGTAGCAATGGGAATAATGACATCATCTAAGGAAAACACATGGACACAGAGAAAAGTGAACTGCAGAAGTAACTTTTGTAGAATATATACTTAGAAACCCCCAGGGAGAGGAGAACTAAGGTGATGGAGTTATTCTGAGCAAACGATCGCAAGGACAGAAAACCAAACACCACATGTTCTCACTCATAAGTGGGAACTGAACAATGAGAACACTTGGCCACAGGGTGGGGAACATGACACAACAGGGCCTGTCGTGGGGTGGGGGTGGGGGGGATAGCATTAGGAGATATACCTAACGTAAATGACGAGTTAACAAGTGCAGCACACCAACATGGCACATGTATACATATGTAACAAATCTGCACATTGTGCACATGTATCCTAGAACTTAAAGTATAATTAAAAAGAAAATAGAGTGGTAGACAAAGAACCTAGAGTCTGCGATCAAAGGGAAACCAAAGGAAGCTGGCTGCAAAAGCTAGCATTCATAGAATGTTTACTCTGAGCCAGGATCTCACTAAATGCTTTACATGCCTTATCTCCTGGAATCCTCACACAAACATTTTGAAGTAGGAATTAGTAACCCTTTATATATACAGAAGGGAAACTGAGGTTTACAAATTCTTAATAATCTACCTAAGCTCATAGCTTTAGAAAGTGGTGGAGCCAAATTTCCCAACCCAGACTCAAAATAAAAGGTTTTAACCACTCCCTAGAAAATATGTTTCAGGAAAAGCATCTTTCCTGCCAGAGGTACAGAGAGAGAAAGTTGAGAAGCAGCCCAAGAAATGAAAAACCAGAGTGATCCTGGTGACTCTTAAGTGTATAGTTTCAGTAGACAGCAGGTTGATCACTATGAAATGAAGGTGAATGTGTGGTGAGGACAGGAAACCAGAAATATGGATGACTTTTTAACTAATTTTGGTAAGTGAAAGCATAAGAAACAGTAAGGTAGTTGGAAAATTTACAGCATTTCTTGTATGGAGAAGCCTTGGATGTTTTATAGGCTGAGGAAAAGAACCTAAATTCTGTCACAGGAGAAAGAGAATGGATGTCTTTTTTTTTTTTTTAATTGGTGTGACCATTTTCTTTTTAAGATAGATGAGACATTTTGCTATGTATACTATATCATGTATTAGAACCTCTTATAATATGGCTCATTTTTACATGGTTTCTGATTTACCGTGTGTTAAATATTCCTTAAAATACATCCAGTAACACTCTAGTAAGGTTAGACTTTAACATAAATATATATTGTTTAAATTTCTGTCAAGATCCCTTCATTACAGAAGTAAAGCAATGATGGCTCATATGAACAAAACTGTGAGTGTGGACAGGATACGGAAATATGTTGCCTTGGCTGAAGCATGCACCTACTTATCTACTCAGGTAAGCCAAATGTCCCCAAGAGCACCAAGCAAGAATGTCCCAGTCCAAGTTATCCAGTGAGCAGAAACAAGCAAGGGACAAGCCTCAGGGTTTGGGGTTTGGGTTTTGGGATGGTGGTAGGAAGTGATCATTCTGTACAATAGCATCCAGGGACCTGCTTGACCCACTTCAAGTTAGGGTGCCTGATTGATTAGTGCTGGATTTAAATTGTTGCACCATTTTTGGTTGGCAAGGAATAAAACTGAAGAAGGGTAAGCCACAAGATTTCAGTCTTCTCTGCAAAGTGGAGGATGGGGAGGGTGGGAGTCGAGTTTCTAGTTAAGCAGAAAGGCACTGAAACAGGCACTGAATTACCTATGGAGTTCTCTCTACCTCTCCCTCCTAAATAGCCATTCTGCTGGTAACTTACCAATTTTCTGGACCTTTAGTGAAACTGGACGAGCCCTCTGCAACACTGACTGTGACTACCTACACACCTAATAGTTGTTCTATTATAACCTTTAAGAAAGTTCAATCTGATACCAAAGACTTGAAGGCTCTCATTTTGTCAAATTGCTTGACGTTTCTGGCTCACTGATGGAGAAATCCATCAGGGGAATGCATACATAAGAGGCCAGGTGGCAGAGACCTTTGAAGCAAGTGCATTCCAGGCAACTTTATTTCATTTCCCCTACAGCTTTACTATCCTCACCCTCAACATTTTCACCTGTTGTTCCAACTTCCTTCTTCACCAGGATCTCCTCCAGTGACACCAGAGAAACAGCATGTGTTTCTGTCTAGAAATCCACTTAAATGCTTTCTTTATGAATTAGAATATTTTTTTTTAGAATTTCCCCAGTCACTTTTAATCTCCGTTTATAAATCTTCTGAATTAACACTGTTTTGTTTAAGAAAAGCCAACAGACTTATCAACAAAAAAGTTCTTGAGCTTTATATATTTTATATTAGTATATGTATTATAAAATATATACTAATATATTTACTTCAAATGAATACAAACTTGGGCAAGGTATTTAACCTCGCTGAGTCCCAATTATCAAGTCAACCAAGTAGTAGAATAATATCCACTCACACAAATGTTATGAGGATTATGTGGCAACATATAAATGACTGTCTAACACATAGAGCCAGAAAATAAATATTAAATATCTTCTCCTTCCATTCCCTTTCTTACAATGTGCTTCTAATGCAAGACAAAACAGTTTTGCCTTGTCATCTTCTATCATATGTAGCAAACTTGGGATGGCGGTGGATACTGAGAATCTAAAGAACAAAAAAAAACTAGTAACAATTAGACCTAAATTCCAGACATCCTTGAAACAGCACCTCAACAAAACACACATTTTTTCTCATGTGAATTGTGTGGTTTGTATCTGAACACACCTAGTACAGTCCCTAGCATAGTTTAACATAAATAAACCTTTAATGTTTATTGGATAAGTGAACAAATTAATGAATGAACAAGCAAATGGACAAATCAAAAGTCAGGTAAATTACATGAACAGGTGCTGTAAGACTTCTTCATCAAATGATCCATTAAGAAACAGTGAACTCGCCTCAGTTCCACCTACTCCACCCCAAAGCATCTTCTTATCCAACTGAGGTCTTGTGGATATAGAATTCTAAAATTTTAGTCTGAGGTTTTGTGTTCAATAAATGATATCATGTCTAAAAGGTCTTGGACTCTTGTTAGCTGTGTGATGTGGAACAAAGCACACAGACTCTCAGAGCATCAGTTTCTTTATAGATATAATGTGTAGAGCTTAGCAGGATTGGAAAGAACAAATGAGATAATCGTATGAAAGCATTTTTTTTTTCTGAGTTTTGAAACGCTTTCATAGATGCGCATGAGTGCCTTTTGGATTTCTTCATCAGGACACCACATACACAGCTTGCTTGAACCTAAACTCACGACAAGCACCCTGTGACATTTGCTGTAACTACCTAACTACCTAATAGTGTTCGTAAACTCATGGTGCTGCTCATGAATACTTTTTTCATATTACTGTCCCTCACAATTGCAAGAAACACTGCCTAAAGGGTCTGCTGTCAGACTCAGAGTGGCAGCCCACTTCCCTCACCTCTGGGTTCTGTGTCAAGCCCATAGGAAAAGCCTCTTTATTTTTTATCTCCTTGAGCCTGAATCTTTTTGTTCTTTTTATTTTTTTACATCTGTAGCTCTAATACCAAACGTAGGGCTTATCACATGAGTATATGGACTTTTTTAATATCTATTTTTTGTTGCGTTTGATCATGTATCCACTTTACATTAAAATAAATGATGGGGGCCATTCACATAGGATAGAACAGAATGACTAGATGAGAACATTGCATCAAAGAAAGACATAAGGGTACCAAAATCCATATAAAACACAGGTAAGCATAATACAAATTTGATACGTACTTATCAGCAATTCAACCCTCTTTGCTAGCTGGACTCTAAAGTTCATTTCCCTCTTCCACTGTCATGTGTGAAGGGAGCAGACCTCCAGTTCCAGAGTGGGGAATCCTGCTAAATCTAGAACAGTGTTGCTAATCTCATTCCTCTTTGTTGGTTATTGGATTATGAAAAAGCATGTGATGCAGTTTGGCCAGAGACATGAGGACAAATCTCTAGATAGGCTCCTCTCCTTCCCTTCAATGTGAGCACATCTCTTAGTGATGGAACCATCCCACACCCATGAGATGAACTCCAATGACAAAAGCCAACATTCAGAGGAGGAAACAAGCAGATGCAAAGAGTGGATCCTTGTAGAGTCACTGAATTAATCAACAGCAGAGCCATCTTCTCTCTCTGCACTTCTTGTGTAAGGTAACATCTTCCCCTTAGTCTTTACTATAGGTGAAACAGTTTGTCAGCACACATATTCCAAATGTTACATAAAATTAATATGCAAAAATGCATGTGATAATATCCTGAAATATTATTTAAAATTAGCAACAAATTTGGCTAGAGCAAAGATAGAAATATAATTGGAATTCAACGACTATAAAACCAAAACTATTTGTACAGTAAAAGAGCAGCTTCCTTGTGCTAAAATACATAAAGGAATGAACAAAAAAAATTCCTTCTGTGAAGTCTTATGAAGGGGAGAGCAAGGTTTCTATGCTTACATTTTGTAATGTCCTTAAATGTACATCAGAGATGCTATTCAGGAAAACCCCTGCCATAAGGGACCAGAAGATATTATGTGTGGTACCTTAGCTAACTAGTGAGTTTGGATGGCTCCAAAGATAATATTTAGCTACTTAAATTCTAGCAGATGGCATGGGCATGTATCTTATATGCAGTCCATGAATAAGAGTTTTTAGCATTTAATGGCAAATGGATACTACAATTTAAATCTAAACATTTTGGTCAGAACATATAGGCCATTCAGTTTTTCTGTGCTGACTTTAGGGAGTCCATAAATGTACTAGACATGCCTCTTTTTCATCCTTCAGACCTCAATAAAAAATGTCACTTTTTGGCTCTAATCTTTTCAGTAGGTCAGATCCATAGTCGAAAACCCCTAGGGGACATTTCAAGAATCTATAGTTATTAGACTATCTCAGTTTGCTATTATTAATTGATTTATCTTTATTTATCCTGCCAGAATGCCTGCCTCCCAAAGGTTGGACATGTCAACAGGAGTCCTTCCAGAGCCTCCAGATGCCAGCCTGTTGCCTGGCTCTGATGATCAACAAATACGTGTTGAGAGAATTAGTAGTAAAGCACAGGAGGAGATCTGTGAGGTTTAATTTGTTTTGTTTCATTTTAAAAATAATGGGTGCCATGGACTGAATTTTGTTACTCAAATATCCATAGGTTGAAGCTCTAATTCCCAGTGTGATGGTATTTGGAGGTAGGGCCTTCGGAAAATGATTAGGTTCAGATGAAGCCAGGACAGTGGAGACTGCATGATAATATTAGTGCCCTTATAAAAAGAAACTCCGAAGAGCTTGCTTCCTCCTTTCCTCTTTACCCACATTACACCAAAGAAACGCCACGTGAGGATGCAACAAGAAGGAGGTCATCTGCAAGCCAAGGAGAGAGATCTCAGCAGACACCAGATTGGCCAGCAACTTGATCTTAGACTTCCAGTCTCCAGAACTGTGAGAATTAAATTCCCATTGTTTAAGCTACCCAGTCAATGTGCAGTATTATGCTACAGCAGCCAGAGGTGCCTAAGACAATAGGGATAGATGATAAGAATAATGAGTAAGAGTGGAGGTGAGGGTAGGGCTACAGAGACTGTAAAGCGTCCAATCCAAAATTTAAGTATTTCCCAGCTTTCCCTGGGACTAAGCATGGCTTACCACAAAGATCTGCAGAGATTGTAGTTAGGTAAGCCCTGGGCTCTAAGTAGATGTATTCTCCTTGCATAAAATAGAAATCTCAATATGACCCAAGTCAATACTCGGGCTATTAGTTTTATTTCCAGTTTGAAGATCTAATTAGAGACAATGACTCATTATAACTTCCACTTTGGCCACCCATGTTTCATGTCAACATCAGTTATAGCAGTAACAACTATCACAGTTGGCATGTGTGCCCCACACAGATCCTTTGCACTCCTGTGTCTCATTACCACACTTTAAAGCAAATGGCACGACAATCATTTTCAGATGAAGAAACACAGGTCAAGAATCCACGGATACCAAGGTGCATTCAAAGTATCAATCTAGATGAATTTGACTCTAAAACATATATTCATCTACTGTGACTCATTCTTGAAGACATTTCTATCCAGTTTTCAGGTAAACAGTTTTAAATGCCTATTATTTTAAAATAAAGCATTTCTATTTTTATTGCTATTATAGTTCCTGCTGTTACCATGCTAAGACTGTTTCATTAGCAGAATAATTTTAGGTTTTACCAATTTTGGCTGCCTCCGCAGTATCTGTGCCTCTCCTTTTGATGCATTGTTGACTCTACTGCCAACATATCCTCACACGAGCCAGTCTGACCTGCAAGCAACTTGCTCATCTCGGTCCACATTCATATCCAGGCTGCAGCATTTGTTCAAATGGACCTAAAAATACAAAGGGCAGACCTTTCAGTTTTCTCCTAGGAGAAAATTGTCAGTTGCTTAAGGACTTCAGTCATCAGGTCAAAAAGTTTGTACTTTCTTTCTATCTATTAAAAAGGAAAAGAAAAAAAAACAAAAAACAAATTCTGCTGAGGTGTACAATCAATGCCCCAAGCATCACCATTTATAAGGTGATTGCAGCCATGTGGTGTTCTGCAATTTGAAGTTGAGAAAGGGATAATAGCTGCAATTAGGTGGACTCTCTCATACTGATTTTAACAAAAACATCTCAGGGATAGCTATAAATTTTCTGTTTAATAACTGTAATATTCCAGTGAAATCGTGTGTTCGCTGGGGAACAATTGAATGCACAGACAATGCTCGTTAGATGAATTTAACACTCACTTTAATTGGGCAATCTAGTATTTCATTAATTCCAAAACGGTACTAATTTCCCAATATGTATAATTGGGATACACAAATATTGCTCTTTTTATCACTGCTATGTAACATTTGTGAAGCTTAGACTCTTGGAAATTCTGTGAAAATATGGGATTAAAATAATACTAATAATTCCTTAAATTGCAATGAAAATAAAATCCATATGTAAAGTGTTTTATAAAATTAAGCATTTCTACATACTTTTCCCCAACTGTATATCATAGTATCCCTTTGTGACATAAATATGGCAGTTATATTGTCACTACTTTATAATGAGAAAACAAAATTAGAATCTTAGGTTAAAAAAATAAAATGCAGGAAAAGCAAATGTTCCAGTTTCTTTCCAGTACCACTCTTTAAACTCTGAGACGCAGAGAGCCAGGGAGAAGTTGCCAGTACTCCTGCTTCTGAAGCACTAGATACATTCCTGTCTCTCTCTGAACCTTAGGTTTCTTTTATTTAAACTTAGAGGTCAGGCATAGTGCCTCATGCATGTAATCCCAGCACTTTGGGAGGCCAAGGTGGGCGGATCACTTGAGCTCAGGAGTGCAAGACCAGCCTGACCAACATGGTGACATCCTGTCTCTACTAAAAATACAAAAATATTAGCTAGGTGTGGTGGCACACACCTTTAATCCCAGCTACTAGGGAGGCTGAGGCAGGAGAATCACTTGAACCCGGGAGGTGGAGGTTGCAGTGACCCAAGATTGTGCCACTGCACTCCAACCTAGGCAGCAGAGCAAGACACCATCTCGAAAAAATTTTTTAAAAACTTAGGAAAATGACTTTGGCTTATAGATTTCTTGTGAAAATTAAATGACGTAATCTGTTTAAAGTATCTGGCAGAGAATTGTTGCATAATACAGTCTGCAGATGGCAGCTAACACTAGCAACAACAGTGGAGAAATCTGTCTCAACAGATCAGATCATGGTGAAATGAAAATTTTCTGAATATAACGTATTTGTTTCCTTTTGCTGCTGTAACAAATTATCACAAACTCCATGGCTTAACACAATACAAATTTAGTCTCTATTTCACACGACTAAAATGAGTTGCTGTAGGGCTGTGTTCCTTTTGGAAACTCTGGGAGATAATCCATATCCTGTCTTTTCCCACTTCTAGAGGCTACCTGCTTTCCTTACCTCATGGCACCTTCTTCCATCTTCAAAGAAAGCAGCACAGTATCTTAGAATTTCTCTCTCTCTCCTGTTGTCTTTCATTTATAAAGACCCTTTACCCACCCAGATATCCCAGGATAATCTCCTCATCTCAGTATCCTTAAAATAACCATCTGCAAAGTTCCTTTTACTTTATAAGTGAACGTATTCATAGGTTCCGGAGATTAAGACATGGACATTTTTAATGGGGCCATTATTCTGTGTAACAAGTAAAAACTAGCACTAAATTTACTGGTATACAACCCTTGCCTATTATTAGAAAGAGATATCTCTGTGAAGACTTTGTATTATTTGGATTTGGGTTGCTACTTGTGTAAACAGGAGAATAGAAAGCAATGAGAGCACACTTTGAGCTGGGGTCTACAGGATTTAGTTAAAAGACACCCAACGCCCAACTATATCTTTTGTTCAACTTGTGCATAAACCTTTTGGACACAGCAATAGAAAACTATCATCTAAGTGTTTATTATGTGAGGCTTAAAAAGAGAGTAAATCCCTGCTCATATGTGGATTGGAAAGTCCTTCAAAGGCTTAAGTAATAGGCTTAGTGGATTAGAACAGAATTCAGCATGAATGAATATAAAATCCTACAACTGGGTCCAAAAATAGAGATGGTATAACTGAAGAATGAGGGAGATAATACTTACGCAACAATGGTGTCTAAATACAGCATTCTGGCACACACACAAAAAATTCATACACCTTAGGATGTTCTTTTTGTTTTAAGAAGCTCAGTGTGATTAAGAATAGGAAAGAAGCAATCAGGTATGTAACTTTCCTAATTGTTTTTACACACTTATTTTATTTAATTCTCACAGTAACTCTATGTGTGAAGCTTTGTTCTCTCTGAGATTCATGAAAATAGAGTAAATTGACATATCCCATATGTTTCTGTCGCTAAACATAATTTGAACCCAGATCATTCTGACACGAGATCCTTTGATTTTCCAAATACATTTGCTCTGAGCAGCGACTGCTATATCTAGTTAAAATTCATACTACTGAAATAGAAGTATTAAAGTTTGAAAGAGATGTATTCAATTATAGGTAAGACAGCCACTGCCTGGCAACTCAGTAAAGAAAGTTCTAGATCATAGCTTTCCAGGAGAGTTACCATGTGGATGAAAATATTGTTTATCATTGCTGTTCAATAAAATACCCACTGGCCCCATGTAGCTATTAGGCAATTGAAATGTATCTACAGTGTTGGAAAATACAGTTCCAGAGAGAAACATTAGGTTGAAGTAGATATAAAGTTGGTTGTGAAGATCGCATTCATCTCTAATATTCTCTAGTTCTATAAATTCAGGCAGCTTGAGGGTGATGGTTATTGGCAAAGGTACTGACTCTGGTGCCTTTAACCACAAGGAGAGAAAAAGCAAAACTGGAGTACATTTTTTATTATGGCAACAGATCTATTCCTGTCTCTGGGTCAAAACAAAGCAGCAGAAATAGATGATAGGTCTGGAAAGTGTAGCTTGTGAGCTGACAGGTATCTCTTAAGTTTTTTCTGGTTAATCTCTCACATCCATCATTCAGGTGGGAAGAATTCATCTACAGTTTAATTGTGAAACTAAATTGACTCCAGACCATTCTAAATCCAAGACAGTTGGAACTATCTATCCAATGATAGTTTGGTTGGATACAGGTATACCTAACACATACATAATTTCTATTTCTGTCATTGAAATATAATGTAAAACTAGGTATTTCTAGATTTGGCTAAGATGCAACAAGCACACTCTATCCTACATCTCTCACTAATTACAACTAGAAACTCTGGACAAAATCAATGTAGCAACTATGGGAAAATGCTGAAACACAAAGAAAAGAAGTAAGACCTCAGGATTCCAGGAACAAATGCAGTAATTTCCCCGGATGTTTTTGTTTATTCATGTGTTTTTTGCTGGCTTGTTTGCTTGGTCGTTTTGTGTCCATATGCTATATGTATATCCCAACCTGGATGCTAGAAGAATTTACAACTCAGAATTTCCAAAAAATACACAGAACAAAAACTCCCCAGGAAAACTTCATTTTTGCCAGAGGCTCCAGCAGGGTGTGGCCCTACAGGATGGAACCCTGTAGATTATACCTATTATATACTGGTTGAATGACATGCAAGAAGTGCTGTTTCTCCCCGCTGACTCAGTAGTTAAGAACAATTAGAGACCTCTCAGCTATCCTCACCTTGCATTTAGCAAAGATAAGCAGAGGGATGACCTACCCTCTCCACTCATACTGTGAGTGGGGCCAAATACTTACTATTACCCCTGCCCTGCATTAGACAAAATCCAGCACACAAAGAGTAAAAGGAGAAAAGAAGAGAAAACCAGAGAAAGTGGTTCTTTAAGTGTGTATGTGAAGTCCTTCCTGAACACTCTATATTTCTCATACTGAAAGCTTAAGGCACTGAGCTGCAGCATGGAATAGTCCAGGTTTCAGACTTGTCACTGGTCTGCATATCAACAGGAACAGCAGAACGACACTGCAAGACTTTGAAAACTAATTTCTCATTTAAGCCATAGACTACAAAATGTTCTCAGTCAACATGGATTGAATGCTTGATAAAACAAAATATTTTAACAGAAACTGGTTTTATAACATAATGTAATGTCCCCTCCCAAAAAATCCTAAAGTGCACAGTATATCAAGAATGTGTTAAATCTCAACTTTAGTAAGAAACATGCTCACATCATGACACTAATGTGAGAATTATCTGATAAGTACTTCAAAGCACCTTTCACACAAATGTTCTAACAAGTAATCATGAACACTCTTAAAACATATTGAAGCATAAAGCTCACAGTAAATACAAGAGATAACTGAAAATGTTAAAACTAAAAAAAGATAGTAATAGAATGCAAGAAATCAATGAATTGGCTAACTAGGTGATTAGAGATGACAAAGGAAAGGATAAGAGAAAGCAGATCAATAGAAATAATCCAATCTAAACAAAAGAGATGAAAAATAAATTAACAGAGTTGCAGGGATCTGCCAGGCAATAACATAAAAGGTCTAACAATCATGCCATCAAAGTTTTAGAAGAAAAGGATTAGTGCCATGCTGAAAATAAATCAAATGAATAATAGTTGAATCCTCCAAATTTGGCAAAAGACATAAACCTACAAATTCAAAAAGTTGAGTCATTCTCAAACAAGATGAAACCAAATAAATTCATGCCCAGACACATCATAATCAAATTTCTTAAAACGAAATACAAAGAAAATACATCAAATATCAACCTGGAGACGTTGGGCTTTCATGAAGGAAGAACCTGAATTTAAAATGAAGCCATTTGAAAAGTAAACAAAAATTTAGAGTGAAGGCCTTCCTAAGCATCTTGATTCATGGGTGCCTGAAGCCATTACTGCTGGACTTTAAAGTATTCTGGGTCAATAAGTTTGTGATCTCTCTCTCTCTCTTTCTCTCTCTCTCTCTCTCTCTCTCAAGTTTGTGTTAGCTTTCTTTAACTTTCCTCCAAATGTACTGACTCTAAACTTGTGATCACCAAGACACTTTGCCCATTTTAGTCCCAAACATTGGTAATATAATTCTTTTTCTTTATGGTTGAAATCATGCACTTTGGCTTAGTCCAGTGAAAGTTTGATTGAAGGTAAAGGTTTTCTTGTGAGCATTCTAACATCTCTTCATTCATAATTTCATTTAATCCTCTCAGCAGCCCTTTGAGCTGCTTTCTGCATATTGCAAGTGACCTACTCAAGGCTCATATAATTTTTCAGTATTATACAATTATTATGTGAATCCTATTTTTTCCTCCCAATGTGTGTCATTTACTTGCTTCATACTTGTTCAGGATGACTTCATACACTCATCATAGTAAAAACTCATGATGTGTTACTCATTCTTGAACTCTCTGCTTGATTTTTCTGCTAAGGTTGTGTTTTTCCAGAACCACATGAAGAGATAAGAATGTGCATGGAAGCTGTCCCAGGAAACAAATGTCAGGAAATGTGGAGGCGAAAAAATAATTAGAAGGAAGCCCACGAAAGATGCAAATTTGATCTATGGACAACTGGGTTTTAACATACTGGGAGACTCGGAGTCACTCCAACCCATGGGTCATCCATTCAAGTCAAAATTTACCCTTCAATACTCACACTGCAATAATAGTGAAATTCCTGTGTGCCTTCCTTCTTTACATTGAGCATGACAGATCCTGAGATTTCTCAGTAGAGGGTTCTGCAAGGGACACTGCAGGATCAGGGAGCTCTCCTGCTGTTGGCAGTGCCATATGGCTACTCGGAAGTGTAGGTGTGAAGACACTGGTGGGGCTCTGCTCTGGTCACATGTGCAGAACACATGGTCCATCAGTGACCTTATAGATCCAGCCCAGCCAGCTGATCACCTTCCTGTGGCTCCCTCAACATGGACACAGCACTTCAGGCCTCCTGCCCAATAGGGTACCCCATGTCCTCTGCACACCACCACATACCTGGCCTGTGCCCTGTGATGCTGCTTCCTGCTTGCTGACTGTGGATTAACTCTGGCTGAGGAAACCTGAGAGGTTTGCCTATCATTGGGCTGCAACTGCACCTTCTCTAGTGAGGTCAGAATCTCTGCTTTGGGGAAGGGGCTATCTCCAAATTCGTTTATCCTCTTTACTCTTCCACTTTCCCAGTACGTTATAGAGTGTCCTTATCTCTTGCAATTTCTCTTTGGTCAGATTTGAATGAGTGAACTTCCATTGTTCCACAGTGTGCTTTTGTGACTTGATTGGAATCAGACCAATCTAACAGAGAGATATGTGGTCAGCCCTCTCTGGCTGAGGGCTGCTCCTGAGATGTGAAACTGGGTAGTCCCCAGAACTTCTGGCCTGGTCTGCATTCAAGTTGAGTGTTTAGAGGTTTCCCATTGGGAGTCATTGCATGGAGTCATGATTGCTGGGGTATAAGGGAGGCACTATGACAGAGGTCTTCCCAGTTCAGCTCTTAGCACTGGGTCCTTATCCATGGCTAAAGGTGGTTCATTGTGTGCTCGGTAAAGACAGTGCTGGAGGTCAGAATGACAAGGAAGGCGAAGCAAGAAAACCATTCTAAGTAGTCTCTTAATCACTGTCTTCCTCACCTGCCTTCAGGGTCCAGATAAGGAGCAGACACACCAGGGCTTCTGGTGCTCATATATCTGGAGGAGAGTTGAAAAGGGGAAAGCATGTCCTCTAGACACGGATCTGGGTTTTAATTTTGGTGGAACTATTTATGAATTTTATGATGTGAGCTATTCTTAGATTATTTTCCTCATCTGCTCAATGTGGATAAGTTGCCCTACTTCACAAGATTAAATTAAATCACACAAAGAGCTATGCATGTTCACACACTGAAGAGTTGGTTCTCCACACCCAGCATGTTTTCAAATGCTCCTGTTCTATTCATGGTTAATGCACAAAGATTTATATGAATCAGAGACTGCTGCAAACATAGAGTGCTAAAGTTAGACAGAGAGTAATGAGACCAAATCCACTTCCAGAGTGAACTGGTAGAGGCCCCGACATGCTCAGAATGACTTCTGTGGAAGATGATTCTTCAATCGTCTTCCACAGAAGCTACAGTGGAGGGAACTATTTAGAATCCAGAAATAACAATTACCAATTGCATGCAGCTTAAAATGGTCAAGCACACTCTGCAAACTTTCTGCAATTGGTTGTAAATTGCAATTGGTGGATATCCCAGAGCCATGAATTAAGTTCTAGTTGAGGGTGGATGAGCAGATTCCAGAAAAAAAAAAAGGATCAAATAAGGATCAGTTTCTTCTTTTTGTCACTGTAGTTATTACTAATCCCATAAGAAGTTGGGGCTAGAACAAGAATGTCACAGTGGAACATGTGTAGTGCCCTGGAGCTCTGCCTAAGTTAACTGTTAAGCAAAGTACATAGACTTCTACTTGATTTCAGTCAAGAGTGAAAATCCTTTTACCCTTTTTATAAAGATGCACGTTAGAGAACCTTCCAGTCTAGCGCTGCTATTCACAGATGTATTCTGAATGACTGGATCATTCCAGACACATAGGGTCAAGATCTTAATACCAGAAAGTAAAACAAAGAAAAAACAAAGAAAATAGCCTTTTCTTTCACAGTGTTCTATTAAAGAGGCTTACTTATATTTAAGTTCATTATGCCTTAATGTTGAAATGAGTGTGATTTATCAAGACTGTGTAGTTTGCATTCAGCAAGTACTTACTGCATACTTGTTCTGTGCTATGCACAGTATGAGGTCCCAGAGATGCAAAAGTGAAAGAGACTCATTGTCTGACCTGAAATTAATCTACCCAAAGAAAAAGATAAAGTAATAACAGTAGCAACGTGGTACACATCAGACATTAAGATAGTTCACAAAATATCAATAAGAGAACATAAAGACATAGAAGACTCTTCAGAGAAGCTGTCACAAATGTGATCTACATTTACAGAGCAGAAATAATTTCAGGTAGACATTTCAAAACTCTTGAATTTGTGCCCTTCAGCATTGTGATGGTTAATTGTATGCATCAACTTGGAGAGTGTTTGGGATAAAATTTACATTTAAATTGGTAGACATTGAGTAAGTAGGTTGCCCGCCATAATGTGAGTGGGTCTCCTCCAGTCAGTTGAAGGCATGAATAGAACAAAAGACTGATCCCTTGAACCAGCGGGAATCTTCAGCAGATGGCCTTGGGACTTCATCTGCACAAGCAGCTCCCCTGGGTCTCCAGCCTGCCAGCCACACTGCAGATTTGGACTTGCCAGCCTCTGTAATCACATAAGTCAATTCTTTGTAATAAATCTCTTTATAATCCTGAGTGTGTATGTGTGTGTATGTGTACACATACACATCTTATTGGTTCTGTTTGTCTGGCACAAGTGTCTACCTTTCATTTAGGTAGTGTGGAGAGGAGTAACAGTCATATACAGCATAGACAGGTGGTGTGGGACTTCAAAAGGCTGAAGCCATTACACAGAGGATTTCAACTCACAAGAGTGAAGGTTCCAGAAGCCAAAATTGCCCATAACCTCAGTACTCTGTCAAAGGCTTTTGTTCAACTAGGGATAATTGGAGCTTTTATCTCCTAAGGTAATTTTCCAAGCAATATTGATTGCCCATTTAGTTGGAAGTGGATGATTCCCCTACTAATCAATTTTTAAAATGCTCATTTCTAGGGCAAATTGTGTATATGATACATGTGGAAAAGAATCTTCAGAACACGTTGGATAAAAAACGAAGTTACAAAATAATGCACACAGTATGGTTCCTTTAGACAAAGCCCCAAACCTCCTGAAACCAAACAACAGATTGCTTAGAGATGCATATATTTCCTGTGGGGGAAAGAGAGCAAAGAAAATGGGTATAATTAAGATAAAATGTATGATAGTGTTTCTCTCTGTGGGGGAGAGAGGGAGCGCAGTCAGGAGGCTGCAGCAGTAAAGTAATTTTCTCTTGGTTTCTGAGCCTTATTTTAGCATAGTTCCCTGAAGGGTGTGTGTGTGTGTGTGTGTGTGTGTGTGTGTGTGTGTGTGTGTATGTCCCTATCTAAATTTTGTGCATGTAAACAAAAAGGAAAAAGGATACATAAGTAATGTACTTTGTGATTTCTTGCTCTGAAACAATTTAAACTCTGATACAGGAAACTAGAAAGAAAATAATAATAAATAGGTGCTCTTGTTCTCACAATTCATTCAAACAGTGGCTGCCTGCATGCATTAGTATAATGTTTAATTTGTTAAAGGCAATCTCCAGCCTCTGTCTGAAAATATAAATTACTGAGATTCAGTCCTTTGCCAACATATCATGAATAAATGGTGAGCAATAAGTAGAAAACAGTTGAATAAAAAGGCACATTTTAAAATGCAGTCCATTCTAAAGCAACGTAACTGAAAAGACTGTTCTTTAATAGCATATTTCAAATTATTAAATTTGGAATGGTCTTTTAAAACCAGAAGCATCACAGACTTTGATAGAGAAAGATCGAGGGCCTAAGCATCAATGCCATCTTGCTGAGCACACTTGCCTTCACTGTCAGACACAGAGTGCCCTGCTCTAAAGAGGCAGCTCCAGAGTGGGTAAGCACAGGCCTCTGCCCTGCTCAGCCACACACCACCTGTAACCCTATCTAGACATGACCTGTGGTACCTTACCTCATTTCATTTCATTTATTTCCTTTTTAAAAATTTATTTTTATTTTTTATTTTTTATCTGAGACGGAGGCAGACTCTGTCACCCAGGCTCGAGTGCAGTGGCGCAATCTCGGCTCACTGCAACCTCTGCCTCCCAGGTTCAAGAAATTCTCCTGCTTCAACCTCCCAAGTAGAATAACTGGGACTACAGGGACATGCCACCATGCCTGGCTAAGTTTTTGTATCTGTAGTAGAGAGGGGGTTTTACCATGCTGGTCATGCAGGTCTTGAACACCTGACCTCAAGTGATCCACCTACTTCGGCCTCCCAAAGAGCTGGGATTACAGGCATAAGCCACCACACCCAGACCTTACTTCATTTCTTTTAGCCTGTAGTTCTTCATCAGTAAATTGAGATGATAATAAATGACTTGTTATGCAGGCTTTTAAAAGGATTAGATGTGAAAATACACATAATAGAAGATTTTAAAATCCATACAAATATTAATTGCTACTGTTATAAAGTATGCTTTAAGGCCAAACAACTATTGTGTTGAAGCTACAAAAGGATTACAGTAGAAAGTATCTTAGTAAATGTGTTAGTCTGGATTAGTACATTGTAAATGTGTTAGTCTGGATTCTCCAGAGAAACAGAACCAAGGGTATATGTATCTGTGAATTCTCTGTATCTGTGAGCTTTGCATCTGTGGATTCTGCCAACTGCAAAGAGAAAATATTTGGAAGAAAAGAAAAACAGATAGTTGTGTCTACACTGGACATGTATAGACTTTTTGTCTTGTCATTATTTATGAAAAATATAGTATAACAACTATTTATATAGCATTTGCATTGTATTAGGTATTATAAGTAATCTAGAAATGATTTAAAGCATATGGGAGGATATGCACAGGTTAAATGCAAATAATACACCATTTTATATAATGGACTTGAGCATGTGTGGATTTTAATATCCATGGAGGTTTTGGAATCAACACCCTGCAGATACCAAAGGACATGTGTGTGTGTGTGTTTGTGTGTGTGTGTGTGTGGGTGTGTGACAGAGAGAGAGAGTACAGAAAGAGAGAAGGAGAGAGAGAGAGAGAAAGACGTGTGGAAACAGAGAAATTGATTTACTATAAGTAATCAGCTGGCATAGTTATAGAGGTGGAGAAGTCCAACATCTGTAATCAGCAAACTGGAGACCCAGGAGAACCAGTGGTGTAGTTTCCATCTGAGTCCAAAGATCTGAGGACCAAGAGTGCTGATGGGGTTCCATCCAGTCCAAGTCACAGGCAGGAGAAGACCAGTGGCCTGGCCTAGCGTGAAGACAGTAAGGTGGACAGAGGGAATTCTCTCCTAGTCTTTTATTCTAGTCGGACCTTCAATGGACAGAATGAGACCTATCCACATTGGGGAAGGCTACTTGCTCTACTCACTCTACTGATTCAGATATTAATCTCACCCAGAAACACCCTAACAGCAGCACTCAGAAAGAATGTTTCCAAATATCTGGGATCCCATGGCTCCATCAAGCTGACATCTTAAATGAACCATCATAGTAGATTAGTACTCTGAGACATAGAGACTAGCTGGGGTGTCTTGAAGGTGACATATCTAGAGTCGTAGGAAAGCTTTGCTCTATGTTGACCTTCAGTGGACGTCCTGATTGTCTCCTTTCCTCAGGCCACTTGCTCTCTGCTCCCTGTGTGTGTGGCTAATACTCAACCCTTTTAACTACCAGGTTCCAGCCTAGGCTTTGCCATGCCTTGGCCACAAAACCTTACATAAATCCCTGAGTTTCAGTTTTCTCTTCTGACAGAGATTTCTCTGCAAAATGTCATTTTGAGCGCCAGGGATACTTGTATAATAGAAAGTATTTTGAAAACGATAAAAACAAAAGTAATAATAATATGGTGGTTGATAAAAGTAACTAAAATCGTATCATGTTAAATAAATTAAAGCTCAATTAGAAATAGCATGTAAGTTTAATACATAAAGATTCTGCAATTAACTGGCATTCTCATGATTGGTGACCCTATAAGTAAACACATAAGTTTACCACAGGAAATTACAGCTACACACACAGCACAACAGACTTGACACTTAGTTAACCAACACTTTCAGTGGAGTAAATAACCATTTTATTTCATGCTACTAATTGTCTTGTTATAGCTTGAATTATTCCAAATTGCAAGGAGACAATTTTGCTTAAGAACTTTGTTAGGTCTAGAAGAATTCATTTCAGCCTCCTAAAAATGATTCCAGATCCCAAATAGATTAATTAAATATTTACACCACGGATGGCAAGGACAATAGCACATCAGTCCACACAGTGACCATTGCACCATCCCAGCACGCACAGGCTGAACACAGCTCCAAGGACGCTTGGGGATAATGTAGTCCTAAGGTTTCAAAGAATTCTTTCTTTCTTCAAATCAGAAGCTTCTCTGATTTAAGATGAGCTGTCATGGCTAATGTTCCTTCCTTACTCTTTATAGATAGCCAGCCTTTCTAGTGTCCCCCAAGTCACCTTGAAGACATGTATGCCTCCAGAACCTTAGTGTGAAGCCTCTGTGAGAATCTAGTCAAAAATCCTGAGGAGGTCGGCATGCAACAATAGAAGGATAGAAGCATGAATGAATAAACAGATGGAAGGTTGGAAGGATGGAAGATGGAGGGAAGGATATATAGAAAGGGAATGTGAAGAAGGGAGGATCGAAGGATAAATGGATGAACACATAGAAGAATGAAAGGATGGTAGATTGGGAAGATTGGAGGAAGGAAGGATAGAAGGATGAAATGAATGAAGAAATAAAGAATGAGAGAATGGGAGGATGGAAGGACAGAAAGATGACTGAGAGATAAACCTGGGATTTACTAGGCTATGGCTATGCCACCTGTGATAACTGCTACAGGCATGGTATTGACTTGTCAGTAAGGACCAACTATTTATTGGGCAATTGAGCTAAGCACCTTATATTTAGTATCCTAAGGAATCTTCTGAAATAGTTATGCCTATTTTCCCTAATTCTAAAGAAGCAAAGCTTTGGGTTACTAAGCAGGAGATCTGGAATGTGTATCTTTGTCTGTGTAACCACAAAGCCTGTGCCTTTGACACACTCATAGAGTCCATCAGTTACAAAGCAGTCATCATTTCTATTTAAAGGCACAAAGTTTGCCTCTCATCTCTGAGAACTATTATTCCTATCTTGCAAAGGAAGGTTTAGTTTTCTTCACACATTTGCCTCGCAGAATCTTTGTTCAAACAACATCTACACTAAAGCTCTTACTAGGGCTACTGACAAAGGCTCATTCACTTGAGGTCCAGTAGTTTATAATTACCACTTATTTATTACAAGCCAGACACTGTACTTTACATGCATAGCACTAATTTGACTTTCACACCACACCATTTAGGTAGGTGTAATTGTCATCTCCATTTCTCAGATGAGCAAACTGAGGCTCATGGGGTTCATGTCCAAGTCTCACACAGCTAGTAAATAACACATCCAGGAATCAAACACAGGTCTTGTTTTTCCCTAGAGCCCATACACTTAACCCCTGTGTCTAGAGAGATAATAAAGTAGTAGGAGAAAAGTCACTGGTGTGGACTTTAGATAAAGGCCTCCCCTTACCACGCCACCAAGGTCTTTTCAGTTTGTCTCCAGCACTGTCACATGGAGATAATTTATCCCAATGGTGAGTCTGTGGTAGATTGCCAACTTTACTAATGTGGGCCAACAGAATCACCCAGTGCCCAGTCTTTCCCTCAGTCAAGGCCATCTTTGTTTCCAGTAGGAATGCCATTTAGATATCCCTACAAGAGATGAACATGGGTCCCAGAGAGTAGGAGACTTAAACATTTTTTCTCTCACTGCCTGATGGTACATTCACATGGCTATGCTCTAGTGCCTTATGATTTGTTGATTGAATGCCATTTTCAAGGTCCTGATAAGCTCTAGTTTCCTAGACCTGACAAAGTCTAGTTTCTAGACTGTGGTGACCTCTTGCAAGGCTTGCCCTCCTTCTGCTGTGTTCTGTTCTTTCTAATCTAATGTCAGCAAGACAATGGGTCACTACACTTGAAATACTTTATCTTCCTTTATGTTCAGAATCAAAGACAGAAACCACAGTCAGACAGGAATAAAAATGTCAGTGCTGTCAATGATAAATATAATCTGGAAAATGAAATTTAGTATCAGGCCAAAGCAAAGGCTTCCTTTTCTTCCCTAAAGTGGGTCATGGGACCAGTATTTAAGGTTAGTGATACTACCAGGATATGAACAGCAGATAGTAATCCAACCAGCTTCCCTGAAGACCATGACTGACTTAGTTTTTATCCAACAGACTAGAGGAAACCAGATAAATGCTCTCCAGAGGCATGATTCCTGTAGTCAGGCAGATTGGAGAGAAAGTAAGTGGGAGAGGAGATCATATATATGAAGAGACTTTTACTCTAGCCCCCAATGTATAACCACTCCTTCTCCCTTGTGGAGGACAAGTGAGGGGCTAGAAAAAATGACAGACCCTTCCTTCTAAACACTTTCCTGGGAAGGCAAAAATGGTGGCAAAAGTCCACCAGAACTTGCCAGGAGTGTAGAAATGTTTGATAAAAATCCTAAACTAGGGACCATCATAGAAACATGAAGAGCGAGAAAGATGTTACCTCAATGGACACCAACATTCCACTGAACACCTTCTTGTAAATATTGTCTCTTAAATAGCCAGATATGGTCTTTCATTTAACCCCAGTGCCAGAGGACTCTAAGCTACAGACTGACTGTGGACAATAAGATGTGTCATGCCTTTAGCCTCATTTTGTACTGCTAATTTTATAAAGATATTGCTCCAAACATAGGCATATTTTCTCCATGTCTCTCTGCATAGGGTGCATATTAAATAAAGTTTGCCAGAATTTCCAAATCTAACATTTTCTATTCTGCCTATTCCTGCAGTTTCTGTCAGAGTGTTGTAGTGACATTGGGTGATGAAACACCAGAGCTGAAGGATGAAGCAAATACAATTTTAATTTGCATTTTTGGAAGATCATATACAACACACCTAGATTTTGTGCGTCACCCATAATCTGAATGTGCCAATAATTTATTACCTGCACAGCTCCACTGAAAAATCTATATGGGAAACAGAAAATGTGTTTGTCCGCTCTAGCAGCAAGAAAATCAATCTGTGGCTGCCTGACAGATTCTGATCTTGCAATGTAGGTGTCTTTAATCAGAGCAGTCTCATGAAGGTAGAGAAGAGCACATTGGAACAATGAAGAAGAAACTTTGGAAATAGAACAGTTGTGAGAAAATAGCCTCCTTCTAGCATCCCTAACAGCTATAATAGACTCAACCTCAAGAGTCCTGGGTTCAAACCCTCACTCAGCCACTTACTCAGAGTATTAACTAGGAGTATATTAACCACACAAAACTTCAGTTTTCTCATCTATAAATACTTAGTATTGTTTTCTACCTCATATGGCTTTCTGATGATGACATGACACTTTATAAATTACTCAACAAGATCACAAATGAAAGGTTGTCAACACATAGTAATTGGTACAAAATAGCTATTAATTCCCTTCTGCATATCAAGGCTTCTTCAGAAGTGATTTCTTTCAAAGCAAGCTCCTTCTCTTTGCTTAAGAACTCATTTTCTCATTTATGGTAACCTAAGAACTTTGGAGCCAGTCACCAGCTCTAAAGATATTTAACATTTTTCTCCTCTATACAGGATCTAGCTCCCTCAACTCTCCCTAAGTTGGATAGTGGTTAAACCATAAACCTGGGGAGACAGGGAAAATACCAATTTTTACATTTCCTTTCAAGGACTAGAGAAGCACTTCATGGTGGTGATAGAAACATGAAGTCATGGTGTTGTGGAGAAAACCAGGAATCAGCACCAGAGAAGCTGGCTGGAAGTGCAGCCCTGTCCACCAAAAACATATCCCTAGACACGTTCAACTGTCTGCTTGACCCTTCTGATACCCTTTGAGCTTAACAGCATAGTACATAGTTCAAGTTATTTCTAAAATAAGAAAGATGTACTATAATTGATCATCCTTTATATATTACATAATGCTGTACAAATATTTACAACCATAACCTTTCTGAATCAAATTTAACCCAGAAATGATAATGTTCATTCTTTGACAAAGGAGGTATCCAACTATTCCCTTTCCCATTATGTGTAGGAAATATGCATATATAAAGAAAAATTAGCATATCCATGACTCCTGAAACTTCATTATTACTTGAATCTTTGCTAAGAGGAAAGGAAAATAGAAGATAGAAAAGACTTTGTTTTACATTAAAGACAAAATTTTATCAGGCAACTGTAGAACTGACAGGGAAGGACTCTATTTAATCTTTATGTTACCTCTGATGAAATACAGCAATAGTCTATAAAAATGAATTAGAGAAATGCAAATGAGAGTTCTACCTGCTTTCAAGAACCAGACATGCAGCTAAAATTGGTGGAAGAGGTAGTTATAAATGTGACCAAGACATTGCTTGAGAATTCATGGCAATTGCCAGGGGCACATGTCCATCTAAAGGGGGCCCCTGTGGATGTGAATTCCAGTCATGGGCAGAGCAGTCTTTCTCTTTCTAAGAAAAGCCAAAAGTGTTGACTACTAATATTTAAATGGTGCTATAAACTTAAACACACAAACAATATATTTTAATGTCAATGTAAATGTTTAAAAATGAAACATAAAGGCAAAAAGCAATGTATCTGAGGACTAAATTTATCCTCTGTCCTAGATCATAATGAATATAGAGCATGATCAAGGACTACCTACTTGAAGTCCCCCTATTACGCTAATAAGAGAAGTAGAATTAATATATACCAAACGAGAGTTGGCTAATGCAATTGCATGTGTTTCTATGTATATATCTATGCTTAATATAATCATTTAACTAATAGCAATCTCACAGCTTATTTGGGTTTTTCCAGATAGGTAATTTTTTCGACTTTGAAAAAAAAAATACATGAATGTTCACCTCTCTGGGTTCCAAGAAAAGGAGACCTTATTATCCTCCCTCAGAATTAGGAATTATATGCCCTGTTTGAGCAGCCCAAGTACACAGGATAAACCAATGTCTAATTGTGTGAATCAGTTATTTCCCCTTCATAGAATTTTAAAGATATAAAATGAAAAGATGTGTTTCCCACCATGCTCCAAATCAGATCTGGATTGCCCTCCTGCCACTGGAGGTCCACAGATGAAAGCACCATAAATCCTCCCTTTCTGCACAAAGATACTCGCATGGTATTTTCCACCTCATGTAGGTGTGGCAGGTACAATAATTTAGACCTGTGCTCTCCCATTTGGCAGCAACATAAATTAGGGAAAAAATAAAATTATACTGGCAAAAGTTTAAACATAGTGCTTTCTGTAAGTAGATCGTACAGCAAGAGACTGCAACAAAAACATTCCAGTTCATCAATAACCATGCTTAATTGACCTCTGCCACCCAGATGTTTCAAGAGTAAAATCTAATAGTATCCATTATGGAGTCCAAAATTAACCAGTTTCTCACTTTCTTGCCCTTCCAAAGGTGAGATTCACTTTAGGCATTCCCACAAGATTTTAGTTTCTGACAGATATTTCAGAGTCTTCTAGTCTACTGAGACTCAATTCCATATCAATACAGATATGCCCATAGTATTGAACAAGGAGGCAACAAAGGCTCCAATCAATTCCAAATATTATTAGAAAAGTCCAATAAAATAGTGCACGTATTATAAATATATAGACATTAATACCCTCATGATGAGGCCCATCTGGCTGGATAGAATATATGAGATCTCCTTCACTATAGCAACTAACACTTAAAATACTTCACGATATACTGTGAGAAGGATGCATAACCTGCAAAACAAGATTATAAAAGTTTACAAGTGGAGATAAAGACGACTTGGATATCTGAAGAAACAAACATTTTCTTGAATGAGGTGATCAAACACCAATGTTTCAAAGCCAACCTATTTATCTTAATGAAATATTAGTAAAAAATCCAACCTAGCAAATTGTTTCTGGAAGTCATCTGGAGGAGTGAAAGTGACCTAATGAAAGATTATTATTAACATTTAAAACAAATGGCATAACTAATTCAATTATATATTGAGGCATATATACAGTATGGAAACTATGCCATAACACTGTGACATTATTAAAATGGTAAGTGTTTTGCATATTTATATATTCGTTATGAACATAATTAACAACTGCTTGCAACTGAGACATGTCAGGAAATGAATCCAATGGCAACATTTTGAGAAATCAACAAATATTTGGCTGTGATTATCTACAGGCAGTGACTTAAAGGCAAAATTCACAGATGAAAGCAGTCCTGCCCCTTGAATATGTTGTAAGTAGCTGTTGCTTCATGTGGATTCCCCTGTAATTAGCTATGGTGATAGTGATGTCTCAAACGCTGAACTGAGTTGAGTCATTCCATTGCGACAGCATTTAGAATATTAGTGCAATATGTTTAACTTCTGTCTCTAGTATTGCATGCTGAAGTGCTTACAATTTTACTCCATCTGTTCTGTCTTATGCTCTTTCCCACGATGCTAGTTGCTGAGTGTTACCTTCCTTCATACATAGTAAGTCTTACTAGGGATGTACTAAGTGCTCAATGTTATGGATTCTGTGGCGTTTTCCCGTTCTCATTTCTGATTCTCTCCCATTCCTGTGTGATACATTGTCGCTACACTGTCTCTTCAGTGTCTGGGCATCTTGATCCTCTCCTAGTAATTCACTAATAAGTCTAGGATCACTCTAACAGTGTAGACTTGTTAATTCTGTAAGTATTTATTAAGATAAAACTTACAATTTGAAACACAGGCAATTAATTCCTGCATAAAATGTTGAAAAATATGGGTTGTAGAAAGTCTGTTTATTTAAAAACTGGATAAATAATTGTCTAATATCACATTATATAATTAATAAGTGTTTCTTTTCAAAAACATTTACAAATTAATAGTGTGATGTGTATGTGTTCACGATATGCATATATGATCACTGGTTGAATTAATCTTATGGGTATAGCACATCCAGCTGATTGTTAGAAAAACTTGCCTAACCTTAACCAATTTACTCAAAGATATAAAGAAATAATTAAAAGTCTGATAATTGCTTACTATGAAAATACTTGAAAGATGGCCAGCTAGACATAGCCAGGAAGAAAATCTCACACCAAGGGACCGGGACATCTGAATGACTGGTGCACTCCTAGCAGATATTCAGAAGGAAGGAATTGACAGCAGATAAAGTGAAGACACAGAGCATGGGCTGAAGGTGAAGGAAGCTGGGAACCCTGAGTGGGACAACTGCACACCAGGACTCCTTCCTGGCCCCCCAGGACTCCTGCAGTGGAGGTGAGTTGAACAGGCAAGGAGCAACTCACTCTCACCATGGGCCTTGGTAATTCTGGCAGGAGGAAACTCCTAACCACCACAGACACTAGACTTGGCAGGGAAAGCTGCTTAGGTAAGTGGTAGGGGCTTATCTCCCGCAGGTGCAGAGCCCAGAGGGTTTAGTGCCGGACAGTTACCTCCTGGGGGCCCACATCATAGCTCCTGTGCTGGAGGACCACCTAATGGCAGAGTGTTCCAGCAGAGCAGCCCCTATGGACATTCACCAGTCCACTCATGCACTCCCCACCACTACAGCCTCCCCCATGCTGCTTTGCCTGCAGGCACTTGCCCACGGCCACCCCCCGCATAGCTCTGCAGGAGCATGTGTACACCAGCAGACCTAACATTTCCTTCCGCAGCAGCATACATGTGCATGTGCACCCTGCAGTGCCACTGCTGCACGTGCACCCTAAACCCTCACCCCCACACAGCACTACCAGTGATGTGGTAGTGTCGTTGGGCATGGAGCCTGCCGGACCTGCCCCCACCAGCACCACATCCCTGCACTGACACCGTTGCCAGCCACAAACTAGACGGCGGAAAAAGGCAGACCACCCCAGCCCTGAGCAGCCACGACCACCAGCCTGAACACTCAAAGACATACAGTCCTGAGTCTACCAGTCCCCTGCCCCCGTGCTAATACCACCACCAGCATGAACACAGATAGTCACCAATGGGGGCTCCCATCCACCAAAGTCATACCGCCACCACTGCTGCTGTGAATGCCTCCATGGAAACTGGCACTGCAGCACCCACTAGCACCCTGCCCAGCTGACCGGTGTGCACCCTGTCTCACTGCCACTGCTACTGCTGGCACATGCCAACAAAAACAGGTTCCACTGCCACCACTCTATGAAGTACTTTGGCTGGCCCCACCCTTTGAAGTGTTATGACCAGTAGTCCAAGAGCAACTGCCCCTCCAGTGTAGCAGGTTTCTAATCTCTAGAGGCCAGAGATAAAAGCCAGAGGAATAACAGTACCCCAGAGTTAGAGCAGGCAGTTCAGGAGTTCTGGGCTGAGCTACAGCCCCCTAAAGTCTTCCATTCACAATGCCAGTCAACTGAACCCACATTATACCACATGCCAGTCAACTGAACCCACCTTATACCACAATCAAACCCCCAAGGTCATCAAATAAAATGAAAAGGAAAAATACCCATCCAAAGGACAGCAACTTCGAAGACTGAAGGAACATGAGACCACAAAGATGAGAAAGAACAAGCACAAGAACTCTGACAATTCAAAAGGCCAGAGCGTGTTCTTTCTTCCAGATGACTGCACTAGTTCTTGAACAAGGGTTCTCAACAGTGTTGAGATGCCTGAAATGACAGAAATAGAATTCGGAACATGAATAGGCACAAAGATCATCCAGATTCAGAAGAACAGAGAAATCAAATTGGAGGAAGCCAGGAATCACAGTAAAATGATACAGTAGCTGACAGACAAAATAGCCAGTATGGAACAGCGTATAGCTGACCTGATACAGCAGAAAAACACTCTGCAAGAATTTCATAATGCAGTTTCAACTATTAAGAGCAGAAAAGATCAAGCTGAGGAAAGAATCTCAGAGTTTGAAGACTGGCTTTCTGAAATAAGACAGTCAGACAAGAATAAAGAAAAAAAGAATGAAACAAAATGAACAAAACCTACAAGAGATATGGGATTATGTAAAGAGACTGAATCTGTGGTTCATCAGTGTCCCTGAAAGAGATGGGGAGAATGGAAGCAACTTGGAAAACATATTTTAGGATATCATCCATGATAGCTTCCCCAACCTAGTTAGGGAAGCTAACGTTCAAATTCAGGAAATGCAGACAACTTCTGCAAAATGAAGGGATGGAGAAAAATCTACCAATAAAATGGAAAACATAAAAAACCAGAGGGTACAATCCCAATTACAGACAAAAGAAATTTTAAACTAACAAAGATCAAAAAAGACAAAGAAGGGCATTTTATAATGGTAAAGGGTGCAATTCAACAATAAGACCTAACTATCCAAAATATATATGCACCCAACACAGGAGACCCCAGTTTCATAAAGCAAGTTCTTAGAGACTTTCAAAGACAATGGCATACTTGATAAAGAAAATCTGGATATACACCATGGAATACTATGTATGGAATGAAGCAGAACAAGATCATGTTCTTCGTGACAACATGGATGGAATTGGGGGCCATTATCCTTAGCAAATTAATGCGGGAACAGAAAACCAAATTCCATGTCTTCTCACTTACAAATGGGATATAAATGATGAGAACACAAGGACACAAAGAGGGGAACAACAGATATTAGGGCTTACCCGAGGGTGAGAGGAGGGAGAGAAGCAGTAAAAGTGACTATTGTGTGTTAGGCTTAGAACCTGGGTGACAAAATAATCTGTACATCAAACCCCGTGACATGATTTTAACTATATATCCAATCTGTATATGCACCTCTGAACTTAAAACAAAAGTTTCTTTTTTTGTTTTTTAATCTGACTTTAGGCAAACTGGTTTAAAGAGCACATAATAAATATGAATATCTAAAGAAAAAAAGACATTTAAACAACGTAATGGCATTCAAAGGATAAAAATTGATACTTTATACATCAAACACTACATGTTTCAAAATATTAATGCGGAAAGTTTACACAATTTAAAGTCAGCCACATAGTTTATGACCCAAAATTATACGTACAATATGATTTCCCAAACAGAGAAGAAAATACAAGCAAATGAAGTAAAAGATTCTACCATTTAAATATTTTAAAAGTTTGGTTAAATAAAAATCAAACTTAATTTAAAAAAATAAACACAATATTTAAATATAACAGTTACTTTCAACATTATATAAAGAGATCATATAAATTAATAAAATCAATAATAATTTTCAGTAGTAAGCAGACAAGTTAAATTGATAAAAGACCAAAGACTAAGATACTTACAAATTATTCTTTGCAATTTTTAATTTTAAAAAGGCACAGACCTCTTCATCTCCACTACTACTGCTTAATTCCAGGATATTTTTTTCTTTTAAGCTCCTTGAGGGTAGGAATTTTGCTGATTATAATCAGTGCTGTATCACCTATGTTTAAAAGGGTGCTATTCACAGAGCTCTTTTTCCATGTTTGTTGGATTAAAATAAACAAATGAACTTTAGAAACATTTCATCAAGTGGGATGTACTGTATACGTCGAACACTGAACATATTTCAAAACATTAATGCAGAAAGCTTACACAATTTAAAGTCAACCAAATAGTTTGTGACACAAAAAGTATAGCTCACTGAATGCACATTCTTACTCATATGATCCATTTCCATCTTCTTAAAAAAAAATTCTGAAAAATGACAACAAGAAAATCTATGAGAAAGAAAAAATACCTGTGACACCTGAAGACAATTAGCTAGGCAGACTACAGTCATGGCACAAGGGTAATTATACAATAGTGTTGGAATAGTCTCAGTTTCTGCAAGAACTCAGAAAGTATGCTAGCTGTGCACTATTTCCAGGAGGTTTTCAAGGAAACACTCTATCTCCCTGCTATACAAAGTGATCGGCAAATGAGACAATCTGCTCATCTGTACCATCTTGGAGCTTGTCAAAAATGTGTAATCTCAGGCCCACCCAGACCTAACAAGTCATCATCTGCTTTTTTACAAAGTCCCAGCGAGTTGTGTGCATACTAAGTTTGGGAAGTTTTTCATTCTGTGACCAGGATACTACTCAAAGACAGGACAAACGTATTATTTCAAAGACAGTAAATAATGAATTGTGAAGTCAATTAAAAACATTTTATTTCCCTGGTTAGTGAATAAAGTAACTATTAAAATATAAAACTGTAATAGTAAACACTTGAAACACATGTAATAGAATTAAATAATACTTTTAGAGAGAAAGAGGATAGTAAGAACAAAAGTAATAAATTTTTGCATTCCTTTGGAAATATTGTGTTATCTATTTTCATTTTTAATGCAGTTAAAGATATAAAGTATCAAGTATGTTTTGAAACCATCAGAGGGTAAATATTAAAATTATAATTTTCAAACCAATGAGAGAAAACATGAGAATTTAAGATAGCATAAAAAGGAAATAAAAACAGAAAGGAAGCACACAATGCAATTTGGGAGAATAAGAAAGAGTGCATCACCACCTGTTTTGTCCTGTTTTCAAGAGATATGTTTTCTAAAGCCAAATGGCGCCAAATGGCACAAAATGATTAAAAATTAAAGGATGGCCAAATATATTAAAATATAAAGCAAAAGTGAAAATAAAGGAACTTTAAATTAGATAATATAAAGTTAAAGGCAACAATTATTAACAAAACAAAAGAATATGAGCATTATTTATTTATTAGTAATTGGTCCAATCCAGCAAATTCTGACTTCTTCACTCTTACAGGCCAAAATCTCAATTTGAGTTACATCCAGCTCTCCACCTATTCCACACCTGGAGGAAAGTGCAACCACAGGGACTGATGTCATTTGGATTTTATGACCATAAGCCTTCAACAACTACTGCAAGCTGCCTGGAAATCATACAACATATTCCTGGTCACTTCATCCTTTTACTCTCTGAGACAAGTCTTCCATAACTCGTTCTTTTCTTCCACTACTTGATACTCCCTGACACCTACTCACTCTCAGCTCATGACCACGCTTTTCATTTCACCAAGAAAATAGAAGCAATCAAAAGAAAACCTTCAAAACCTCCACCCCACACCTCTGTCCATTCGGTCTTCCTTCCCTCCTGCTATGAGGGAGAGAGCTCAAATTTAACAGCGATTCTATCTCAGGACCAAAAGTACAGATTATCTGTCTAGGGGGTTGATTGTGCAGATATTAAACAGACATTTAAAATATATTATGAATAACGTTATGCTAATAATTTGCAATTTTAAATAATGTACAAAACCTAAAGTAAAAATCATTCAAGAAAAAATCAACAACTTGAAAAGTCATCTAACCATTGTTTAAAAAGAAAAAAAAAAAAAAGATTGTTTATACCAGGCTAAAAAAAAAAAAAAAAGAATTAGTCATCCAAATTCTTCCCACAAAGAAACTCCAGCACTAGATAATATTATTGGAAAATAATATAGTCCCAGACATTCAATATAGAAATATTTCACTCATATACCAAGTTTTCCAGAAAACGGAAAGAGTGTACATTCTTCAAAAAAGATGAGATTGCACACTCATCTCTTTCATAAAGATGTACATATTCTGAACAAAATATTAGAAAACGAAATCCACACCAAAAGAAACCATGTAAGAGCCAAATTGTACAGGGAAAAATATGATAGAATTCAGTTTTCAATTCATAATAAAAATTTTTAGACAACTAGAAATAGAGGAGTTTCTCCTGAAGTTATTATTGTTTTTTATGGAAAAGAAATTTAGTTACTTGCCGGGCAAGGCATATAGAGAAGTGAAGGACTTCATCAAGCAGTCAGAGGAAGGGACTTCGGAAGATTTCATTGGTAGATATTGCAGAGTAGAGGAGTACATGTTTTGATGGGATACCAATCAAACACTGAAAACTAATGTTCTGGAGAGGATAGAATCAGTGCCATCATTTGTATGCCATTTGTTTAAAGAATTTCCATCATTCATTGCTCAGTAGGCTCAGTAAGTGTTTGACATGCTAAAACCATTCAAAGTTCATGGTCTTTAAAGAGCTGCAGCTGGTGGAAAAAGAAGAGCTGTGATAAAAGACAACATTCAAATTTGGTATCCTCTAGACGAGTGGAACTGTAAATAGATTTTTTCTTTTACATTTCTCCGCACTTAATGGTGACATATTGAAAGCTTTGCTTCTGAAATCTGCAATAAAAGAAGGAATCCCACTCTCATCAGTTCTACTGTGCATCTTGCTAGAACTCCTAAGTAAGTTAGACATGAAAAACAGAGAAAAGGCAAAGGAATATTGGAATCTTCTTGGAAGCAGTGTTGCGAGTTTTCAGGAAGGAGGGATTGCCACAACCCATTTTAGGCAGGAAATAGGGAAAATCATGGTGCCTTCAACAGGATGGCACTAATCAAAAATCTTAAGACAATGAAAAAAGGAAAGCAAAAAAGAATGAGTATGCTTTTTAGTATAATGTGCAAATCTAAGCCCATGTTTTAAGAAGGGGTGGACCGGCCGGGCGCGGTGGCTCAAGCCTGTAATCCCAGCACTTTGGGAGGCCGAGACGGGCGGATCACGAGGTCAGGAGATCGAGACCATCCTGG